>NW_007726377.1:96336-105133 GCF_000696425.1 Galeopterus variegatus | reverse complement strand
GGGGGGGGGGGGGGGGGGGGGAGAAAAACCTTATGCCAGACTAAATTAAAACTTCATAATTTTTATCTTACATATGTGAATAATTTCAGGTTGCTGTCTATCCATTTAACCTCAAAAGTTTAGAATGGATTTCCTTATTTGTGATTTTCTTTTCATTGATATTCTTTTTTCTACAAATCTTCTCAATTTATTCCTTTCAATTTATGAAACTTTCTTTAATTATAAATATTCCATTACACACAAAAATAATGAATCAGTATTGGCTCATCAATTCAACAAATGTAACATATTAATACACGATTTTAACAGTAGGAGAAACTGTGGTCAGGGAGAGGTGTATGTGGGAACTCTCTGTACTTTCCACTCAATTTTTCTGTGACACTAATTTTTCTGTCCCTCCAAATTATAAAATCTATTAATTTAAAGAACAAATAAAATAAATGAAATTTTAAAATAATCAATGAGAATTAAAAAAAAATCAAAGTGCAAATGCCTGATACTGTTTACCTGATGAGCAAGCACCTCTCTGTGACCTTGCTGCCTGGTCTAGAGCTGACCAGAGATGCTGACCTCCCCCCAGCTGAGCACCTCAGTCCATCTGGCTTCCCAACAATAGATCTTTCTTTGGCTCCTTTGGGCTTCCCCCCCTTTTTTTTCTTTCTGTAAACAGTTGTAAAACATGCTCTCTCTCCTGAGCTGAGCCCAATCACTGCCAGAGAAGAGCTCAGATCAGCATTAATGTCAAAGACGGCCAAAGTCTTGTGTTTTGAGAAAAAACATGAATGTTTAATCTTATTATTATTATAGTCTTTTCCGTTTTTAAGGCTGTGGCCTCACCCTCTGACCTGCAGTGCCCTGAGCCTCTGAGCCATAAGTCTTCTGTAGGTTACTCAAGGGAAAGTGGGGCCACTGCACCCCAGGCCGCCTTGCAAGCCCTACCCCAGGGGGGAAGAGGTTGGATACTGGGCCTTGATGAACAAAGCCTTGTGGCTTGGGAGGAAGGTACTTAAGCAGCCTCTAACAGGAACATCTTCAACTCGATCTAACAAGCCTTTATTGACCTATCCCTGTGGAAGAGCCTGTTCCAGGCACAGTGGGGAGGCAAGGGTGGGTTCAATTCCTGCCTTAAGGAGTCTTTAGTTTAGTGGAGAAATGACCTCAACCAACTGGAATATGGTAGGCTATGGTTCCTGCTTTCAGGAGAGAGAGCAAGTACTATGTCAATATAAAGGTGTGAGGAGTGTCTTCAACTAGGAGGAGGCTTCATGGAGGGGGTGGCATGAGAACAGGATGCTGAAGGATGAGGAAGAGGATGAGGTGAGGAAGGCTGAAGGTGAGCCTGGGAGGCAAGCCTCGCCTCCAAAGAACCAGTGCCCCTTCCAAAGTCACCCTGGCTGGCTTTGGCTGGGGCTACGAAGGCTAGTGTTAAACAGAGAGTACATGGGACAGGGCAGCCAGGTGGCTGTAGGAACTGGAATCCTCCCCTTTGTGAATACTCGCTGGCATCTGGGATGGGGCCTAAGCTCTGGTGTGTCCACTGTCCATGGCAATGACCTTGGGGTGAATTCAAGGCCAAAGTCAGGAGCCCCAGAGAACAGCTGCCACTGCTAACCTCTGTAGGGCAGGCATCAAGAGGGAAGGCTTTGACAGACATGGATTGAGGTGGGGCAGGCCAGGAAGGACACTTCCCCACTGCATGAATAGCCAGCCAGCCCAGGAAAGGGAATAATCGATCAGTCTGAGGGTTGGAGCTGCTCTCATTAAAAACAACTTCTTGTCTTTGCTCCTGAGATTTGTAACTTAAATCATAGTTTGCCTTTAGAAGCATGATGTAGGACAGAAAATTAAGACCAAGAAAAAAGGCTAGAGGACTGGGATTATATAAAAGGGAGAAATGAAGCTTGTAATGTCACTGTGCCACCAATTCTTAAAGCTTTTGTGTCATCTAGAGTTAGAAGCATCAAAACAACATACCCGTATGTCACAGATATGCTTTAATTAAATTTATAACATACTGGTGCACTAGATGATCCAAAGAGCTCCAGGTGCAGTAATAGCAAGGAAGAAAAACCAGGGGAAGCATCAAGTATCTGAGGATCATAACTGACAGCCTGCTATCAGGGTCCATTATGGGGAAGCCATATCAATCCTCCTGTTTAACTGACCAGCTGCATTTACAGAACATCTCTCTGTAAAACACACTGCTGAGGCCCTCCGCACTCTGATATGCTCTCAGCTCCTCTCTGGTATGCCTCGGCTGTTCTGCTCTCATCTGTTGAGTTTCTCTTGTTGTTGACCAAGAATCAGTTGTGTTCATTTCCCAAATTTATTTATGCCGGTCATACTTATTATTGTAATGAAATGATTTAAACAAATATTATACGATACAATAAGATATGAATAAGAAAATAAATATGGTTACCGTTTCTAAAAATAAATTGAATGCTTTGGAAAAATACGATTAATAAATAAAGGCAAGTCACTAAAGAAAAACTAAAAAACAAAAACAAAAAAACCCTTCTTGTGTTCAGTCTGATTTAAGAGCAGGCCTGCCTGGGACTAGGTTCTGGGAACATGAGTCTGTTTCTTCTCAACCATGCTTCCACCTGCGAAACTTTGCACCTGCTGGTTTCTCTTCCTGGATCACCCTTCCACCAAATACACACATGCCTCACTCCTGCATGCCCCAGAAGTCCCTGCTCATCTGCTCCCTTCTCAGTGGGGCCTTCCCTGACCACTTCGTGTAAGACAGCAACGCGCTCCCCACGCTGGCATTTCCTCTCCCTTCCTCTCTTTTCTCCACTGCACTAGTGACACTTGACATGCTGCATATTTTATTTGCTCATTTTGTTAACTGTTTTGTCAACCCTCTTCCTTCTCCCCCTACGCCCACTAAAATGTAAGCTCCTCAAGGGCAAGGATATTTGTCTGTCTTGTCCACTGCTTTATGCCTAGTGCCTAGATCAGTATTTGGCCACTACTAGGTCCTCAATAAATATTTGTTGATAGACACAGCACTCTTTTAGCAAAGGGCCAGGTTGGCCTGTCCAAGCACAGCATTCAGGAGCAGCTTCTGGGTGGTGGTAACTGCTGAACACTCAGAGTAAATTTCCACCTTGAACTCACGACCGCTTGTGAGAGCTGTTTGCAAATATAGCTGTGTTCTGAGACATCCCGGTCCTCCCAGGCTTGTGTTGGGTGGGGGGAGCTTTGGCTGGTCCTGTGCTTCTTGTCATAGCCCATTCTCTAAAGGGTGTTCTGTCTCCTGCAGAATATATACTTTGCATCCTCAAATCTGGGCACAGATGATAGAGGTAAGCTGCAGTCCTGCATTGAATGGTCATTCTAGGCTGTTGATTCCATGTGTGAGATGTAAATTTCTGTGTAGTGTTTGATGGTGCTGATAAGAAACGTGTCTTCATCAGTTTATCACCTGTGCTGGTCTTGGTCGAAGCAGGGCTTCCTGTGAGACAAAAACAGACTCCAGAGATGCCAAGCACAGCATCCTTCATTTCTGTTCAGACCCACTATTTCCTTTGCTGGTGATATAATAAAAATCTCAGAAGAGAGTTAGGAAGTAGGCTGAGTGACATAAAATATTTTCGGTAGCCCCATTAAGATCTAATCTACCATACTGGCCAGTCAGTCAGATCGGGGTCAGCAAATTTTTTCTGTAAAGAACCAGACTGTAAACACTTTCAGCTTTACAGGCCCTGAAGTCTGTCACAACAATTCAACTCTGCTGCTGCAGCATGGAAGCAGCCATTGGGCAATATTAACAAGTGGACATGACTGTGATCCAATGACACTTCATTTGCAAACATAGATGACAACCTGGATTTGGCCTACGGACTGCAGCTTGTGGACCCCTCTCTTGAATTATTGTTTGACAACTATTTATCCTATTATTTATTCCTCCTGCCTCTTAACTTTGGGCTCAGCCATGTAACTTTCTTTGGCCAATGGAGGTTAGCAGATATAACACAAGCCAAGGCTTGAAATGTGCTTGCGTGCTTGGGCTAGCCCTCATAGCCATGAGAGGGTCATACCCTGGATAGTCCACGGATCTAAGGATGGTAAGAGACACATGGAACAGCTCAGCCTAGATTAAATGACCTCTGGTTGACCCACAAACATGTGAATGAGAACAAAGGACTATTTTTTTAAATCACTGAGTTTCAGGGTGGTTTGTTACGCAGCATTACTGTGGCAATAGCTGGCTGGCACAGCTGGATATCCTGCTATCACTCCAACACAACTCATCCAGAGTGAGGATTATCTTCTCTCCCAAACTTGTTCCTTTTCCTTCTTTCCCTCTTCCTTATACCTAGTAACACAAACATGGTCCAATCCCCTTATCCTTGGTCCCCAATCATGTGGTGAGTCTCCAGGTTCTGTCCTGTTCATTTACCTTATAGCAATTCAATACTTTTTATCCCCACTGCTACTACCCCTCACCATCTGTCTTCAGTATCATTGCAATATTCTTCCAACAGCTCTTCCTTTCTTCTGTCTCTGGTCTTTTCAATGGAGTTGTCATCTGATCCCCAAAGCCAACTTCCTGAAACAAATGTTGGACTACATCACTCCCCTCTGCAAAATCCAACAATGTCTTCCCTATTGTTTTTTCCAAGAGGTTTAAAGTCTAGGATGTGAGGAAGAATGAAAGCTGAGAGCAAAAGCTTCCCTGGGTCCTGGCCTCCTCCCCACTCTATCTTGCCCAGTGGTCAGTATCTCCATCTGCCACCTTCCCCATGCCACTCAGCAGTTGGGGTGCAGACCTCAGCTCTGCTGCTCTGTGAGGGAGTCGGCAGGCTTTCCTGTTGTTCAGGCAGCACGGATCAGAGATCCAAGCTCCCCAAAGTCCCTTTGCCAAGTCATCCAATGGCCCAGGTCTAAGGTTTCTATGTACGTCTCCCAGACATCATGAGTTTCACTTCCTTCTAGACTTCCTTTCTTCACTGGTCAGCCCGGGAGCTCTGTAGGTGAGATGGTGAGATCAGGCAGAATGGGGGCCTCTCCTCACCTCCAGACATCTATATTCCACAGCCTACTTGACATCTCCACTTGGGTGTCTAATTGGCATCTCAAACACATCATGTCTGAAGAATAGCTCCTGACCCTCTGTCCTGAATCTGCTCTTTCTAGCATCTTCCCCATCTCAGTTAGTAGCAACTCCATCCTTCTGGTATCTGAGGCATGAAATCTTGGAGTCATCTTGATACCTCTTTCTTTCATGCTTCATCTTCAGTACAGCAGGAAATCACTTTGGCTCTGTCTTCAAATGTATCCAGAATCCAGTCACTTCTTACCACTTCCGTTGTTACCACCGTGGTCCACCCACCATCACCTCTCCCTGAAATAGCCTCCTAACAGGCCACTCTGCTTCTGTTATGTCTTTCTTTCTGTCTCAGCTCAGAAGCCAGTACTAAAGCCCAAGTCAGATCATGATGCTTCTCTATGTGAAACCCTTAATCATCTCTCTACTTCACTCAGAAAAAATGCCAGATTCTTTACTGTGAACTTCAAAATTTTATATGACCTGGCCCCACCTTCCTCCTCTGACCTCAGCAACTTTCACTCTCTCCCTTACTTACTCCATTCCAGCTGCTCTGGCCTCTGTGTTATTCCTTGAACATGCCAGGCACACTCCTGCCACAGGGCCTTTGCATATGTTGTCCCTCAGAGATCTGTCTACATTGCTCATCCCCTCCCTCCCTCCTTGTCTCTCTCTCCCTCCCTCCTTGTCTCTCTCTCTCTCTCTCTCTCTCTCAGTTTGCATTCAAATGCCACCTACTCAGGTCACTTTTTCTAAAATTCAGCTCCCCTCTATACCGCATTCTGCCTTTCCCTGCCGTATTTTCTCTTTTGCACTCAGCACTGACACACTGCATATTTTACTTTGTCTCTTGCTTACTATCTATCTCCATTACTAGAATAAAATGCCCCTGAGTGACTTAGGCTGGTTTTCCAGAAGCAGAGCATGAGATGAGGATTTGTGTGGAAATGATTTATTAAGAAGATTCTCCTACGAGAAACTAGTAAGGGGGTGTGGAACAGAACAGGGAAGGGGAGGAAGTCAAGTAGGGGATGCAATTTCCAGCAGGTTCTAGCCTCAGCCTGATCCTGAGGGAGGCTCTGGAGTGTAAACTACATCTCAGAGTTTTCCTCCTACAGAAGTTAGTCACTAGGTGCTGGCTGTGTGTGTGTGTGTGTGTGTGTGTGTGTGGAGGCCATCATAAACTCCCAGGCATTTCCTGCTTTGCAGCAGTGCAGTGCTGGAGGGAGAATGGCTCTGGTGGTGCAAAACAGCCCTCTGAAGATCACAGATGCAAGCTGCTAGAGGCTGAGGATGGACCCACAGAACCAGGGGGAGCACTCACAGTATCCACTATAATGGGATTTTTTTGAAAAAAGAGAAGGCAAATAGCATTTATTGAAGTCCCACTTTGTAACAAGAAATTTATATACGTTATCTTATTTAATTCTCAGAAAAGACAAAGAAAACTCATGTGTCTTTGTCAGCTCAAGCTTCCATAACAGAGTACCATAGCCCAGGTGGCATAAAAACAATAGAAATTTATTGCTCACAGTTCTGGAGGCTGGGAAGTCCAAGATCAAGGTGCTGGCAGATTCTGTGTCTGGTGAAGGCCTGGTTCACAGACAGCCATCTTGCTGTGTGTTTACATGGTGCAAAGAAAGAGAGAGATCTCTCTGGTGTCTCTTTTATAAGGACACTAACCCCATCATGAGGGCTCTGCCCTCATGACCTAATCACCTCCCAAAGGCCTTACCTCCTAATATCGTCACCTTGGGGCTTAGGATTTCGACATGTGAATTTTGGGAGGACACAAATATTTAGCCTATAGCACTGTGTGAAGTACATTTTTTATATTTTGTGGAAAAGAAAATGGAGTCCTAGAGAGGATGAGTAATTACTCCACTCAGAAAGTGTTAGAGCCTGCCTGCATTCAAATACAGAGTTCTCTGATGTGAAATCCACCCTTTCCACTAGAACGTTATCATTCCCAAAGAAGAAAGTTATTAATCAAATTATAAAATTGTAGAAGGAGGAGGAAATCCTGCTGAGGGAGGTTTTACTAACATGACACAACACTTAGCTCTGAGAGCCTGAGGAACTGGGAGAGGGGAGTTCCCAGGGCTCTTTTCTCATCTGTGTCCACAGCACCTAGCATAGTGCCTGGCACACAGCTGGCACTCAGTAGATATTTGTGGAATGAGTGAATGAGCGAGTTAGTAGGGATCAAGAGGGGCAGGCACCAAGAAGAAGAGACACCCAGTCAGGGGGCACATGCTCTGGCCAGTGTAGTGATTGTGAAAGTGCTCAATGGGGGGGTGGGTGTGTTGCCAGCATGGGGTGTCAGGTGGCATCTCAGCAAGTGGGTGACATCTCAGTGCTGAGAGGACTGGAAGAGGCAACGCTCAGAGATCCAGGTGGGTAGCACATCAGGAAGGCTCGATGGCAGCCCACTGCAAGGCTGGCACAGGTGCCAGACCTCAGGCCCACAGGGTTCTCACGAAGGCAGTGCACCCCTGGGTCCCTGTCCTGCCAGTGTTGGTAGCAGGAGCAGGACAGAAGGGCAGCCCCTACTTTGGGGCCACAAAGTTGAAGCAGAATCAATGATATGGTTGACCAGCGTGGGAGTTCCCTGCCTGAGAAGTGAGCTAGAGCCTCCTGATTGCCATGGACCATGGGCAGAAGCTCCTGCTGGGCTGGGCGTGAAGGTGGGGACTTAGCTGGAAGGGTGGCCACTGTGTGGCCTAGTTCTGCACTGAGCTTCCCTCATTAGACCTGTGCCTGCCCCTCATGCACTTGGACTCTGATTTTGGCTCAGAGCTGCAACAGCAGACAGTCACCTCCCCAGGCCCATGATGCCCACAGGACCTGTGTGCCTCCCCAAAGCTCTCTGTGGTTCTCACCCCTTTTCCACGTTGCACGACTCCCAGGCTGCTCTGATGTGGTCTGACCCTCGTTCCTGCATGTGCCATCTTGGGGTCCCCATCTGACTGGTCTTTTCCCCTTCTCTTGGAGCTTTCATTGTCTGGCCGTTTTCTTCTAACTTCCACTGCTCCCTCCCCCTGTGGGGGCCCTGCATGGCCTGCCTCCCCTACACCACGCACCCATGCAGGACACCCTATTCACTCATGGTATTCCCCTCATGATACAGCCGTCTTCCGCATTCCAAGAGCGAATTCAAAACAAGCCTTTAGTAATGAGGTCATGAGAATTCACGAAGCCCACACTCGTGTCCCTTGAAGCCCTTCTCTGGGGATCCTCCTTCGAGGCCACCCTTTGAGGAGGGGCACGTTTCCCACCATCTCACTCTCCTCCTAATCTCACACCCCTGAGCTCTTCGAGTCTTCTTGAACAGTCTTCTCTTGGAGAAGTTTCTCTGCTTTGGGGCCTTTCCTGGCTGCTGTCACAGGTCAACTGATCAACTTCCAGCCTGTCCCAAGCCTCTGTAACCTCATCATGATTTCCAAAGCATTTTTCCTGACCCCTCACCTAAGAATCCATGCAGGTCCCTGGTGGGCAGCCCCCCCCCATGTCAATTGCCCTCATTGTCTGTCTTTATTCATTGGGTTCCAGGGGCTTACGTGAAAGTACAAGTACAGGAATGTTTATCCCTTTGTCACTGTTGGAGCACTTGCCATGAACATGTCCTTAACCTTTATGGCTTAAAAACAGGTGTGTGAGGGCCAGCCCGGTGGCGCACTGGATAGTGCGCCGCTTGGGAAGCGCGGCGGCGCTCCCGCCGAGGGTTCGGATCCCACA
>NW_007726377.1:63220-95987 GCF_000696425.1 Galeopterus variegatus | reverse complement strand
CCGTTGCCGGACACGGAAAAAAAAAAAAAAAAAAAAAAAAAAAAACAGGTGTGTGTTTTACACATTCATCCCTTCATCATTTCTTTGTTGACTGTCTTCTAGGTGGGAATGTCCATACCATGCCTGGTGAGGGGCGGGGTAGGCTCAAACAGAGCTTGCCTGCAAAGGTGCCATCTGGCAAGGGGCACAAGACAGAGCTGTGACAAAGACTGCAGTGGCGAGGGCCCAGACGAGGTCACCAACAAGGCAACAGTTACTTCCAGTGGAACAAAGGAGAGAACTGGGAAAGGCCTCATGGAGGAAAGGGAGTTGGGGGTGGGTCTTGAAGCACCAGCCCCATTAAGCTCAGGAAGCGGCTTGATTTAGCCTCTCTTTGCCTGGCACCAGGCGAGGCCTGGGGGTCTGGGGATGCATGGTGGTGGCGAACGCAGGGAAGCATGTGGTTGCGGAGGAAATGCACAGGTGGGCCCCTCGGGCAGGGAGGCGCTGGTGTGTGAGGAGAACACGTGGGAGCAGGTGAGGGCCAGGCTGCGAAGGGTGCTGAGTCCAGGCCGCGTGGTTAGGACTTAAAAAACACATTACAACTTTTCCTCCACAGGGGAAGACTGGAGCACCATCACAATAATTTGAAAGGGGAGTGGGGAAGGCATTTTAAATTCCCACTTCCTACTTGATGATGTATTCTAGTCTTTCCTGCACCACAAAATGATATCCTGTCTTGAGTTCTCTAATTGTTTCATGTGTCTTGGTAATATTATTATTATTGATAATAAAATTTTTTGTATAGCATCCTAAGGTTTTACACAATTCCTCCACATGCCTTTCATTTAATATACCCTATAACTAGTGAGTTAGTGCTGTGTGCCCATTTCACACAGGAAGGACCCTGAAGCGAGACCTGAGCAAAGTCTCCCAGCTGGTAGGTGGGGGCAGGGGGCAGCCTTGAAACCAGGCCTTGTGACCTCACCTCACCCCCCTGAGTTCTGCCCACTGTGGTATGGCCTGTCCCCTGCCTGGGCTGGGAGTACCTTGAAAACAGGACATATATTTCATGCTTTCAAAATCCTATTGTTTAAATAATGAATATAAATTTTAGTCCAAAAAATCCAGTGTGGAAAAAAAAAAGTAATTTTATCTTTTTATGACTTTTTTCTGCTGCATGAAACAATCTCAGTAGACTCGTGGCTCCTCCCCCTTTTCTCCTGGAGTTGTGTCACGGGCTTGGGGTGGGGGCTGTGGGTTACTCCTATGTCGTTCTTGTCCCCATATGAGAGGCCCCTTCAGGTTGGATACTCTCTCCTCGTCCTTCAGGGCCACGCTTGCACACTCAGGTGCCTCTGCTCTGCCGGGCCATGGGAACTCCCTGAGGGTGCTAAGGCCGGTCTTCCTCGACACCCCACCCAGACATTTCTGCTTGGGGTTGTTGTTATCTCCCCCCGCTCTCTGATTTCATAAACCTTTTCATCACCTCTATCCTGACCGGGGTGGGGACCAAAACAGGCTCTGCTGCCCCTGGACACACCAGCGTCTTGACTCTTCAGGTCTCTCACCCATAACCATGGACCTCTTATCTAGTTCCTGGGCTCAGGGCTGCTTCTAGCCTGTGTATTCTCTCAAACCCATTGTCTTTGCTAAAATCCTTCCCATTACCTCAAGGGCCTCAACTCAGAAGCCAGGACAAGACTCATGTTTCTCCATCTTTCTGTTTCATTCTTCTTCTTCTAAAGCAAAAGATGACACACGCTGTGTCTGCTGAAATGGGGAAAGGACCATGGGGTACACAGAGAAATACAATATTAGAAGAAAAAATCCCCACAGTTAGCATTTCAAAACATTATCTTAGCACAGTGGCAATATGTTCATCGCATAGTAGATGCTTAAAATTTATTTTATTTATTATAAATCATGCCAGCATGTGTTATGACAAACCAGAGTGAGGGCAGAATGCTTGAGTTTGCATCCCAGCTCCACCACTTACTTGCTGTGTGACCTTGTGCAAGTTACCTACCCTTTCTGTGCTTCATTTTTCTCATGTGTGAAGTGGAAATAATAATAACTTTATAGAGTTGTTATGGGGGTTAAAGAAAAAAATGATGGGCAAAATAGAGAACAGCATCTGGCACATAATAGGTGCTCAGTAAACATTAACTATTACTATGTGGTGTTAGTCCCTGGGCTCGTTAGAACCTTGGAAACCCACTCAGGAAGATGACTCGAAGCCTGTTGAGGTTTGTGACGATGTCCTGATACTGTCTGGTTTAGCGCCTGCTCTGCACTCTGCAGATCTGTAATTGCTGTCATCAGGAGATGAAAGCTGCCACTTTTTTTTGCTCATGTAATAAACACTGTGGTTTGGCATGGAAAATAAAGTCCCCCTGGAGACTTATAACTTCATATTCACCAGTGTTTATATGAAGGAAGATGAAGTATTTATAATAAGAAATCAAATTGATTTGCTATCCGAAAGCATAAACCACAGAATACCAAACAGAATGAAGATGAAGACGAACACAAAAAAATCAATATCCCAGAGCCTGACTGTACCTTAGCGGTCACCCTCTCACTTCGTCCTGTGTTGAAGGATCTGAGACCTTGATGGGAGAAGGGGGAAGGACTTGCCTGGGATCACACTGGTGGGTAGCAGAGCTGGCTCTAGAACCAGGTGACCTCTTCCCAGTCACGGCTCTGACTTCTTATAGCCACCCTGGTTCTCCAGGGAGGACCAGCAAAGGCATGTCCTCTCCTCCGGCAGGCCGTGGGTTGGGAAAATAGTTTTGGTCAGGGCCCTCGCCTTGCATCCTGTTGGGTGTGGTTCATCGTGTCCACTGTAAGCAAATTGTGTGTGTGTGTGTGCGCGTGTGTGTGCGCACATGTGTGTGTGTGTAATTAGTGCACATGCGTGCCAATGTATCTTTTTAGTTTTGCTGCTATTCTTGTGTTCCTGAGAGAGAGAGAGAGAGAGAGAGAGAAAGAGAGTGAGTTTTAGTGAAGGCCATGCTTTCCAACCTATGGCTCCAAGGACATCTTGGCCGGTTACCTAGCTCACAGACCTGCGTGTGAGGGGTCTGGTGACCCAGCCTGGCGTGTGAAAGGTTTGTGACCCAGTCTGTGAACGGGTTTGAGGGGTCTGTGAGCTCCAGACCCAGCCCTAATGCCCCAGTCGGGGCAGGATTAAGAGCACCACACCCTGTCCTCTGAGTCCCTTCGTGCTTCCCACTCTTGACAAATGGGATGTGAAGAAATCCTAAGGTCCACTGACCCCCCTCCTCCCTCAGAGCCTAGGGCCAGGCTTAGCATAACTCAGTGACCTTGAGACAGCTCACTTAACTTCTCTAAGCATTAAATTATCTCCCTTCTGAAAATGCATAATGTAACTGAGCTGCTGACTTCCACGTGCAGTGCAGTGAGGGTCAGAATGGGATAATGTATCCAAAGTGCTCAGAGCTGACATGGACCTAAATAAGAAGCAGGACAGCTGGACCCCTCCCTCAGATGGTTTTGACACTGCCTTACATTTGAGTCTCTAGCAATCAATATGCACCAGGATAGTGGTAGCCTATTACAAAAGCCTTGAAGACATGTATCTGGAACATCCAGACGACTATATCCACAATTTCTGCCCCTACCTGAAGAGCAACTGATGGTGGTAACCACAGATGGCGTCTTGGGGCCTCTGTCCAACAGCCCTGCTTTCCAGAGTGTTCCCGTCCAACCCTGCAAGGTCTCAGTGTCTCTCAACTGGAGACCACTAAGGGAGGGATGGATTCTATCCAGAAGATTATAAATCACTCTTTTTGGAAGTGGGTCCTGGCTCTTTGTTTCCAAAAATCTGCGTGCTGCTTTAGAACACCTGCTCTCACCCCTAGGCCAACAGGGCCAGCTGTGGCACTCCCAGAGAGACCCCCAAGCTGCAACCTGTACCTCTCTCTCCATCAGACTGACCTCCACATTGTATTTTGATTGCCTGTTTAGAGTTTGGAGTTGTGAAATTAGAGTTTGGTAGTACGTTCAAGCATGTCCTCAGAAGTAACCTTGAGGTCCCCTGAGCTTCTGGGTTCTAAGAAGTCACTAAAGAGAGAGCGAAGCCTGGTTATAATTGGGAGCTCATTGTGGGTATAGAGATTAACATTCCTTAAAAAAGACAAACAAAACAGCTTTAGAGTTTTTCCCCCCCTTCTGATTATAAAAATGACACACGCTCATTATGGAAGTCGTGGGAAATATAGGAAAGGACAAAGTTGAAAAATTATTCATACTCTTACTTAGATCATCACTTTGGTATATATTCTTAGGGTCCTTTTAAAGCATGTATGTGGATATGCATTTTACATGTATCAGTGGTGTGTCGGTGAACCAGCTCTTAAATAAAATATCCCTGGTTTGTGTGTTTGTTCGTGTCTGTGTTGTAAATATTCCCACAATAATTGAATTCAAGCAACGAGTAGTTTAACAACTGACTTTCAAAATTCCCGAAGATTTAATAATTGGCTCTTGTGGGCCAGTAAGAATCAGTGCTGGCACACCACTGCTTGAGAGCAGCCATCATTGCAATAATTGATTCAGGCAAGAATCATCAATAGATGCATTGGGTGA
Organism: Galeopterus variegatus; assembly: GCF_000696425.1. Lineage (NCBI taxonomy): Eukaryota > Metazoa > Chordata > Mammalia > Dermoptera > Cynocephalidae > Galeopterus > Galeopterus variegatus. The sequence continues at coordinate 91,394 of NW_007726377.1, read as the reverse complement.
AAGGTTGTGGGGAAAGATACACCATCTCAAAGTATTGCCATACAGCTTGCTTACTAGTTGCAGGGGGTTAAAAGCACCTGTACAATGGAGAGGTCTGGCAAGAAGCACCCATGTAGGGGATCCAGTACCTCACGGCCGATAATGGAACAATTAGACATTATGGGCCTCTTGTAGATACAAGGAAAGAGCACAACATTGCTGGGGCTCAGGGGCAGCAGGCCCCGAACCTCCCAGTAGCCCCTTTTATCCCCCCGCCATGGGATGAGCAAGAGAGGGAACCGGTAGGATTACTCCTGCCACCTTAATGACCAGGAGAGCCTGGGAGAAAGGTGAGTATGCCGCCTGCCTATTCAACCCCACAGAGAGACACTCAGACACGGCAGGGGTTCCGTCAAGCAGTTCCGTTTATTTTCACACAAGCATCTGCTTTTATAAGCACATGGCAAGGGGATTTCCTAACTTTAACCTATCATCTTAAAGGTCCTGTGAACATGCATCTTGCTCTAATGCTTTGCTATTGCAATCATGTGGTGAGCACGAGCGTGGAAATATCTTTTATCCAATAATTTTAAACTATGTCTTTTCCTGGTCACTCCCCACGGCTTCCGTCGGGCGCCATCTTTATCTCTCCTGTCCAGGCGAATGTTTTCAACAGATTACATATGCGTATGTGGGTGGGTCATGGCTAGTTCTTTGCCCCGGGAGGAGGCATGTGGCCTCAACGCCCCAACACAACGTTGCCTAGGTGGTATTTTTGCCATAAAGGTTTAACCTAAACATAATTATGAAGAAACAATCAGACATCCAGACTGTGGGCCTTTTGGCAAAAATGAACCTGACCTCTTTAATAAAAGGGCTTAGGATGGCTCTAGATTAAAATGAGACTAAAGAGACATGACAACTAAATGCAACACATACTCTTGATTGGATGCTGATTTCTTTAAAAAAGAACATATCTAGACATGTTTGGGACAACTGGAGAAGGTTGAATATAGACTGTACATTAGACTATATTATTTTATCGATATTGACGTCCTGGGTGTGATATGGTAATGTGGTCATGCAGGATAAAGTGCTAGTTCATAGGAAACGAGACTGTCCTGCAGTGCTCATGGGTGAAGTGACACAGTGTCGGCAGTTTACTTTCAAATGATTCTGCAAAACAACAACAACACATGCACCCAACACATGCATGAGAAAATATTACTTTAAAATATATGTAAATGTTCCTACCCTAAAAAGATTTTGAAGGCTGCTTGCAACTAATATTCTCTGAATTTAGGTCAGGGTCACATACTCAAATGTCCATAGAGACTGTGCAAGAAAAACAACTGAGTAAGCTCAACATTAGATGGCCTTGGAACTCTTGGTGCAATAGGGAGTGGTGGAGACTATAGAAAACTGGAAGGATCAGCTGTGCCTAAAGGGAAGGGAAATCACTTCTCAGCTTCAGCAGTAGCATTTTTTTTGTGTGTGTGGTGAAAAGCCAGAAATTTGTATTTTTTTTGTGAAGATTCTCAATTTGTAAGTGTTGGTCTATAATTCAGTGGTATGTGAGCCAAGCAAAACTGGTTTGTGGGTTAAGGTTGGTTCTTAGGCTGACAGTCTGACACATTTTACCAGGTAGGAAAAATTGAGGTAGAGTATTGGCAGAAGGGGCGAAAGCACAGGGTATTCTGGAAGAATATCTGGAGCGATTGGCGATGGATAGGATATAAAGGAAAGAAGAGCCTGAAGACCTGGGAGGACTCAGGATTGTAGAGTGAAACAGTGCTTTGGTGTCAGGAGTGTGTTTGTGTGTGTGTGTGTGCACATATATGTGTGCTTGTGAGGGGGTGGGGGTCGGCAGGGCACAAGGGGAACCATAGGAAAGTGGGTTCAGTTTTAACAAGTTGCACTTGAGGTCATGACTAGGCATATGCAAAAGGAAAGGACAAGGTGGATGTAATTAACCTTGAACTCAATAAGTGCCTGCAGCATCACACAGCTGCATATGATACGATCAGATTCAGTGTCTGCATCATCAAGGAGGCATTTATCTGTACTCTGTCCTACTCTCTGCACTAATTAGAGGATTGTGCTCTGTTTTGGATATCATTTTAAGAACAAACACTCTTTTCTCTTAAATTACAGAAGTAATATGTATTCATTGCAGAAAATCAGGAAAATGCTGAAACTGAAAAATGTAAAATCGTCTGTAATTCTAGCCCCCATAATAACTATTAATGTCTTCATATATATCCTTCCAGTCTTTTTTTCTATACACATTGCTTAAATATTTTATGAAATTGGAATCATGTTGTAAATACTGCACTATAATCTGCTTTTTCACATAATCTGCTACAATATGTTTTTTCAAAGCTATTTAGCTTTTATTCCATTAGGTGGAGGTATCAAAATTTATACCTAATAACCTATTGCTGGACATAGGCTGCTTCTCCATTATAAACAAAGTCATCCCTAATGCTAAATCTTTGCACATATTCCTGGTTATGTTCTTAGGATAAACTCCCATAAAATGGAATTGTTAGGTATGTCGAAGGAAGAGGGCACTGCTGAAAATCTGAAACAAGAAGCAGAATTTGTTTGTAAATTAAGAGAAAATTGTGCTTTGAACAGCCTTTTTTTTCTTTTTCTTTTGAGACAGTTTTTCTGAACAAAGGAAAGGGTATGAGGAATTACAGAGTTAAGTATTAACAGAATATCAGAAGTGAGCATGTTTAGGGATTGGCTGACCTTTAGTTGTGGAGGTGTGGTTACTAGAGTGCAGCTGTTGCTGATTGGCTGTAGAAGCATGGAGCTATCTCTGATTGGCTGACTTTCAGAATCGTGTGCCGTTCATGATTGGCTGTCTCTCAGAAGCGTGTGTTGCAGGGCGAAGCTGAATTCAATGGAGCCCGCGAGGTTTTAAGTCTTTTGTGGTGCTTTGTTGTTACTATGGCAAAGAACAATCCATCTTTTCTTAAGAAAAGAGGAATGTCTTATTCTAAAGTGGAAGAGCCAAATTGTCAAACTGCTGGTACCATACTTAATGTAGTACATGTTCAGATCAAAATGCCTCCCGAAGAGATTGATAATGGTGGGAAGACTAGAAATCTTGCGATTGAAAGGAGAGTCTGCAAAAAGTGGTGGTGACCAGCCTGGAATAGAGAAGACCGGGCGCATGTCCCCCCCGACTTCAAAGCCAGTCACTACCAAAAAGCACATTGGGCTTTTTTCTAACAATGGAGGCTCTCCAAATTTGGAATACAGGCACGAATCAAGAGAGAAGCCTCTATATTCACAAAGACATTCGTTATACTAGTTGGTTAGGAGTCTGGGATTTGGATTCCGTGGAGCTGTGAGTGAATTTTAGCTGGGCCACTTGTCAACTGTGTGACCTGGGGCAGGTTATTTAAGCTTTCTGAACCTGATTTGTTTTCATCTATCAAGTGAGAAAAATAACAGAATCTCTGTTATAATAATGTTATGATATTTTGGCAGCGTGGTAAATCATAATTCCGAAGGCTTGGAATGTTCTTTGCTCTTTGGTGATTTCAGTGATTATTATGGAGAATTTCAGCAAGCATTACTGAGAGCACACAGCAATGCACCAGTTGCTATGCTCCTCCAGGGAGTTACAGAGAGGCAAAGACATGATCCCTGCCTTCCAGGGGACTACAGAGAGACCAGAGGGAAGGTACATCGTCACACTGAGATGGGGGCAGGGGGAGCATTTGCTACAAAATAAAGAATGGAGCACAAAAAATGTATGCAAACAAACCAATCATGTAACAAACAAATATATTTGCAAATGAACAACGATTACAAGAAGAAAAAAAAAAAGGAAGAAATCACACCACAAAAATGCTTATGTTCATTTAGTAACTTTTTTCTTTTATTTTTCAAAATTTATGTAATATTAATGCAGCCACATGAAGAAATTTTATTCTCAGCCACTGCTAAAGAGGACAGAAAAGAAGGGGAAAGAATGAGGAGGGACAAGAGGACCATTGGCATTTGGGTTACATTAAATTTAAAAATAACTTTATTTTTCAGTACTATAGAGAAACCCATATTTGGTGACATGAGTGGATTTTACGGATAAATTTAGCATGCTACAATCTGCAAATAACTTTTAATCCGTTAGTTGCATCAGTATTTTCTGTAGCCAGTAAGTGGTGTTGATTTATGTCTGCTTTTAAAGAAACCATTTAGAGAAATGTCATTTCCAGTCATTGAAACAACAAGCTTGAGAATTTTTAGATTCACAAAAAAGCTATGTTCTGAGGGTGGTTAGATTCTAAATGTAATCTTTGTGTAAAAATATAGAAATGTCATTCCAAGTCACAAAATAAAGTGAATAGGTCAAAGACCACATTCAAATGAAGCTTTTAATAAATATTTCACTAAAAAAAAAAGTTTACTTACTCACTCAGCAGACACTGATGGAGAGTAATGGTTGGCCATGTCCCACGATGTGTGCTGGGGATACCCATGCTCAGTATTGTCAGACTTTACCTCCCCACTTTCTGGAGGGTTTTGAGCAGAATTTATTGTCACCAGGTCTTGAAGTGGCAGGGGGCATTTCTGCCATAGGTGAGAGCTTGAGATGGACAAACACCAGGCTTCTGTGTCCCTACAACACGGAAGCTCTCACCAATCCCATGGCATGGCTTTGTTTACAGCCAGATGAAAAAGAAGCATGTATTTCTTGAGTGGTTTCATTCTTACCTCTGACTTTTTTTATTGGAGGCATAATGGAGTTTGACAGACATGCTATAGGTGTACCATGGCCAAGATAAAGCGTGTAGGTCTCTCAGCAGGACAGTATGACTGAGATGTCATCAGACCTCGGTTATTCCAAAGTTATTTGATTTCACTTTCTACCTTAACGAAAAAATTAGCGATTTTTACCTATCTTAGAAAAAAATAAAACCATGAATTATGTTTGGCATCCATTAATATTTATGGGGGCTGGACAGCCTCCTGGGAATAATCTAAAATTCCATCCTCACTTGGGGGTTCAGACATACAGGAATGGGGTAGGGAAAGCCAACAGACAGTTAATTGCACAGGGAATGAATATTTGAGAACCCGAAAGAGAATCCACCACGGGGAAAGGAGGACACAGCCACAGGGAGACTGACTCAGCAACAGGGTTGAGGGTTGAGGGGGTCAGCATCTCATTAATCACAATATTTAGCTGCGACTTGAACCTGCCTGAGCCCAGCCACCCTGGAAGTGTATATGTGACTCGGGGAAGAGGTGACTGTGCGTTCTAACTCCTGGGAACCCGAACAGCTCTAACAGAGGGCACCATTAATCAAGAGACAGGTGAGCACTGGCACCTCAGAGGAACAGTAGAAAGGTCAGGCCAAATGTTGGGGTGTGGCCTTTAGGTAAGTGCCCTGGATAAGTAGTGACCGTGGCAGGATCCTGAACGTGGTGTCGAACACCTGGAGTGGGTTGCTAAGGCATAAGCACTGGGGTTTTAATTTTCATTCCCCCCATTTCTAGTAAGGTAGAGCATCTTCTCAAGTTGGTTAGTTATCCCACCTCCTGTTCTGTAAATTGCATCTTTATATCCTTTGCCCATTTTTCACTATAAAGCTTGTCTTTTTGTTAATATTAAATAATTCTTTTGTAAATTCTGGAGACTCATACATTGTCAGTTAAATCTATTGTGAATATCTTCTCCCAGCCTGTGACCTGTCTTTCTCTTTTATTTACAGGTCTTATCCCGAAATTTTAATTTTAATAGTCAGTTTAATCAGTCTTTCACATTATAGTTTGCATGTCTCTTTTTGTCTTTTTAAAGACATTCTTCCCAGCCCCAAGGATATAAATACTTTATGCTATATTTTCTTGAATATTTTTGGTTATATAAATTCTTCTGTCACTAATTATTGTTGCTCATCATTATGATTTTGGAATTCATTTGTGGCAATGAGTGTAGCTGTGGTTCATTCATTTTTACTGACCCACAGCATTCTTTTATACAAATAGATCGTGATTTATCCATTCTATCAAAGTACATTTCATTCGTTTTCATCTTTTGGCTATTACAAACAATGCTGCAAAGAGCATTCTTCTGCTATCTCTTGGGGCATGTGCAGAAGTTTCTGAGGGTGAAATGGTTGGGTCATAGGTGCATAACTTAAATTTTACTAGGTGAGGAAAATTGTTTTCCAAATTGGTTGTATCAAGTTACACTCTCTCCAGAAGTGTAGAAGCATTTAAATGACCTCATGTTTTGCTAACACTTATCTTTATTATTTCTTTCCTTCTACTTTCTTTAGGTTTACTCTGTTTTTATTTCTCAAATATCTTGGGTACCTTGTCAATTAATTTTAAGTTTTCTAATGTTAAGTATTTAAGACTATGTGTTCCTTTACTGTTTTAACTGCATCCTGTAAGTTTTGTTTTGTTCTTTAATGAATTCTTTTATATAATCTCCAACTTATAGAAAGGTTTCAAGTAAAATACAAAAATGTCACGGAGTGTCAGAGACCAACTGGGGTAAGAAGGGTGTCTGTCTTCTTCGGGGGAGAGGCAGCAGCAGTGGTGGGAGATCGTTCACAAAGGGGATGGATCAAATGAGTCAATATGGTACGGATGATGAGGGCCAGGTTTGGGCTTCTACACCCCACACCAGGCAGCTTCCTTGGGCAGATGCTCAACTCACCCGGCTCAGGCTCTGACTCCCCACGCTGAGCTGCCCTCCTGCATGGACATGCTCCTCACTTCTCTTAGGCTGCAACACTGGTTCCAGGCCACCCCTCTGAGTGGGCACCTATCAACTTCCTTGCTCTATTCACCTAATGGCTTAGGACTGAGTGTGGCAGGAAAGGAAGGGAGCGGGGAAGGCATCCCATAAGTTTTGATGCATAAGATTTTCATTGTCATTCAGTTCTAAATGTTTTCCAACTTTTAATTTTGATATTTTCTTTAACTCATGTTATCTAGAAGTTTCTTTTAAAATTTCCAAAATGTATGGCATTATATTTAGATGTCTTTTGGTTTCTGATTTCTATCTTAATTGCCCTGCATTCAGATACGTAGTTTATATGATACTGTTTTTCATTATGATTTTCTTTGTGCCTAGTAAATAACAAAGTTTTGCAAATGTTTTATGTGTTTTTGCAAAGTATTTCTCTAATGGCTAGATACACGGTTCTATATATGTCCATAGATTAACCTTATTTGTATTATTCAAATATTCCATGTTCTTACTAAATTGTTGTCTGCTTGATATATCAATTACTGAAAGAGATGTAATAAAAATCTTCCATTATTACTTTTTGTTTTATAAATTTGGGTACTAAAGTTATTATATGCTTACAGGTTTACAATTCTTATAGCTTCCTGGTGAATTACTCCTTATATAATCACATAGTTTTTGATATTCTCAGTAATGCTTTTTATCTTCAAGTTTCATATAAGTACTGCAGCTATTTTTTCTTAGGATTTCTAGGTATATCTTTTTCCGTTTATAATTTTCAACCTTTCTTTTTCATGTTTTTACTGTTTCTTTTATAATATCACACATTATGATTTTGGATTTATACATTTCTTGTAATTCTATCACTTTCATGTACTTTTTAAGTTTTTTTTAATCCATCATCAAATTACTAAGCAAGAAGAATATTTTGTTTTAATCTGCATCTTTCTTTCCTTTCTTTTTTTCTGCATTGTATAGCCTATTCTTCCAAAGTCATCTTATGTAGATATTTTTATAACCAAGTCTGGCCAACTTTCTTTTAAATACTAGTTTAGACTTTTAGCATTTGTAATAATTACTAATATAGTTATTTTTACCATCTTATTTATGCTTTTTATTTATCTTGCTTTTCCTATGCATTTTTTATTCCTTTTTCTGCCTTCTATTGTCTTGATCTAGTTTTTAAAAATTTCCCTCTAAATCATAAGCACTTAGTAAATGCTGGCTAATATTATTTCACTTGATCTTCAAAGAAACCCTGCGGCATTTGTTATTAGGCATAAGTATATATTTGGAAATCCTGGTTTCTCTTTAGTTTAGTTCTCAGGGTCTGCTTACTCAGAATACCAGCTTCCTCAGGATATACCAGAGCTCTTAAACTGAAAATATACATTTTTGTAGCCTACATTTTTCCCACTTAATCATGACTGTTTTCCCATGTCCATTATTTGTAATGTCTATACATAATCTACAGTTGGCAATGAATTTGTTTCCAATTGCTTCATTATAAGTGATGCTGCAGTGAACATCTTTGTGCACTTTTGTAATTCCTTTCTTAGATAAATTCCTTGAAATGACTGATCAGAAGGAAGAACGGTTTTAAAGACCTTGCCGGGTGTTTCCAAGTTGCCCTCCTGAAAGGTCACACTCCTTTGTGTGGACATTCTCCAGCAGAGTGTGAGAATGCCCAGAGAACATTCCAACAACTCCCTTCCCAAGACCACGCTGACCCCCGCGGGGTCCGACTTCAGGCACAGCCCCGGGGAGCACTGGATGGGTGTAGCTTGGGACGGGAACTCGAGATGAGAACCTGGGAGACCTCCCTCAGGCTCCCAGCTGCTTCTCCCTGCGGTGAGCTCAACACACAGATTCCCTGGGGCAGCAGGACGAAGGGCGGCTCAGAGCGTGCCAGACACCCAGGTGCCTCACGTGCTCGGGCCCCTGACTCCCGAGGGCCGTGGGGGGCTGGGCTTTGCGAACAGGAGGCCCCTCCCCATCCCCCAGCCCCACCCGGTCCTGGAGGCTCATCCCAGCGCTCGGGTGGGGAGAGCAGTAAAGTGGCCCCTGTGTCTGCGCTCGCGCCTGCTGGCGGCGATCTGTTGACTCGGCGGATGATTTGCTTCCCTCGGAGGTTCGGGCGCTTCTGTCCCCTCTCGGGCTTTTTTCCCGGAGAAGGAGCTGGGGGAGGGCGAGGGTCGAGGCTGAGGCCGCCGCCGCCGCGCTGCCAAGACTCAGCGGCCGCAGGAATCCGCCGGGCAGGGCTGGGACCTGGGCCGGGAGGGGCGCGGGGCCTCGCCGTCCAGCCGCCGCCCGCTGCACAAAGCCCGCCCTTGTTCGGCTGCCTCGGATGCGTGCCCGGGGCCCAGACCTCCCGGGGTCCCGTCCGGCCCGCGCGCGGAGCCCCGTGTCCTGAACACGCCGGCAAGGGGACGTGCCGCCCGCCGCCGCGGACTCCTGCATGGGGGCAGGGGGCGCTCTGCCCAGGGCTCAGGGCCCCTGCCTGGGGCTCTGCTCAGGCATGGCAAACCAGGTCCAGGCCCTGATTGCTTGGTACCTAGCCGGTGGTTTTCTGGGGCTGTGGGTCATGGGCATCTGCCACCTACGGAGGCAGTAAAGGTGCCTTTGTCACGGTCACCCCTGCGGTGGGCATGGGTGGGGGTGCTGCGGTACTGCGTGGGGCAGAGGTGGACGTGGGCGCCTTGTCCCTTCCCTTGTGCTGTGTTGACGCTGTACCCCGTCTGGGTTGCCCCCGGGCATGCCTTCGCCAGACTCACTTTCAGACAGAGGCTGTAGTTGCCAGGGCTTTTATTTTATTTTATTTTATTTTTTGAATTCTACACTTTATTTTTTTATTTTATTTTTTTTCACCATGATCCCAATTAGCCAGGGCTTTTAGTCAGGGTGGATGTTAGATCTCACAGCAGCCCTGCCTACTTGCCCCTCCCTCCAGTATCTGCTCAGTACCCCTGTGCCCCCTCCCCCACCTTACACCTTGAGGAGTCCTGTGCCATCTCCTACAGCAGGGCAGATGGCAGCAGGTCACTCCCGAGCTGGAGGTCCCCTGACACTGCTTGGTACTCCCTACACTTTCGCATGCTTATGATGACAGCGCAATCCATCCTTCCACTCCTTTCTCCTCTTAGCATCCATTTATTGAGCGCCTGCTGTGTGCCAGGCACTGTTCTACCTGCTGAGAAGCCATCAGAGGGCAAGACAGATCCAGTCTCTATCCTCATGGATGCTGTGGCCTGACTCCAAACCCCATTCCCTTTACAGCTGTCACATTGCCTGTGGCAAATCGCTCCCCCCTTGCCTCAGCTTTCCCTACCTACAGATTAATCATGCCAACAGAGGGCCAGACCTGTGTAGTTATTTGCTAAGGAACCCCTTATTGGAGATTGGCAAAGAGCAATGCAGAGAAAAAAAAAAACTGAAATCCCAGGGAAGTGAGAAGAAACATGTGAAAAGTAGGGACTAACACTAGACCAGCATTAAATCAAGCCAGCGCCTGGCTAGAAAATCAGTGCAGACCTGCTATTTCTCGCCGGCTCCTGTTATTTTTACTCAGGAAATTCGAGCAAGATTTCACGTTCACATCCAGAGGACAGGAAAGAAGAAAGCTGTGATCTTAACGAACGGCAAGGCTGATGCTGTTTGCTGAGTAGGCTTGGGGTGGGGGTGGAGGGGTGGGGGTCAGTGGGACTGGGATGATCTGAACACAAGGGCTTAGGTTACAAGACCACAGGCGGAATCCTCTGTCCACGAATTCTTCATTCTCATCTTGTTCCATGATCCTGGCTCTGTTCATATTTCTCTCCCGCTCACAAGCCTTCAGTGGCTCCCCATGACGACTGAGTTAAGTATAAACTTCCCACAGCCCTCAACAGCATGACCTCCCACCTATCTTTTCAGTCCCATCTCACAGCCAAATAGGACAACTTGTTGCTGCGCATGCACCCCTCTGTCTTTGTACTCGATAATCATGGCGGCCAATACTTGCTCAGCACTTACTATCTGCTAGGTCCTGAGCTTTCCCAATCCCAACCCTCCAAGGTAGTAAGTATTATGACCTACCCTTTTACGGATGAGGAAACTGATACTCAGAATAGTTCCTGACTTGACCTTTGGTGGGATCCTGGTGCTGTGTTCTGTGTGGTCTCTATTGAATGACTTTATGAAAATGCTAGAATTTTCAGATGAGGCATCAAAAGCAAAAGATGAGACCAGTTGGCCTGTATCTCTCAGAAAACCCCAGTCTCTCCTGTTAGATCTTTCCCCTCCCCCAACACAGGCTCATACCCCCGTACAATCCTACCCCGCTTCATTGTGCCCCACTTTCTCTGCAAGCCACCCCCTGCTGACTCAATGGACCACAAGGTTCTGGGTCAGTGACCAGCGGCACCTTCCCTTCCCAAGCACCCTAGCCTGCAGAGATGGAGGCACGGTCCAAGAGGAAGGTGTGCTGTGCTTACCCAGAATCCTCACATTGGTCAGTCACTACTTTTGTTACAATTTAAGATAACCAGCTGTCCATTAGCTCTTGCTGTGATGGAGGGAGAGAGGGGGAAGAGTGAGGCCCAGATATTGTGACTGCAGGATGGAGCCCCCCAACTTCTTGTGGACACTAGTCCCCCACCCGACTGGAAGGAGGGAAAAGTTACAGTCTACTGGGCTTTTCCAAGGTTGCTGTAAGTCCAAGAGAGCAGAGTAGGTTGTGGGCTGGGAGAAAGCCATTTGTTGCAGACCTCTCCTGGGCTCTGCCCACTGCCTGTTAGACCTGAAGGTCAAGTTAGGCAGTTGAGAAAAAAATCTTCACTGTGAAGTGTCTGAGGCTGTGCTCAGATGAGAGAACGGCCCCTTTCAGCAGCCCCGGTTGGAGCCAGGACAGTATTCCCAGAAGGACAGGCTGGTGAATGGTCAACTGTCTGCCTAGATGGACCAAGGCCTGGCCTGCAAGGGAGGAGACTCAGGTTCTGGTTTCTGTTTGTGAATTCAGGGGCTCTGGAATACTTTAATAAATAAACACCTATTTATTGAGCTCCTACTGTGTGCATGGCACTGTGGGAGACACAAAGAAGCACTGATTTGAAAAACCACAGATCAAAATTTATCCATGCAAATGAGTTTGCTCCCTGGGGAGGCTGGATACTCACGGATTCAGTGAGGCTGCCACTATTTGAGGAACTACCCCCTGCCACTGCTCCAAACTGTCTTGAATTTTTTCAGTGAAGATGGTTGGTGTTTTAAGATTAAAAATAGCTGATAGTCATTTGGAGTTAATTCACTCTTTGTCTGCTATGAGCCAGGCATTGTTCTTGCTGCTTGGGGCTGAGAATAGCCTGAAAGTTTTCATGGTCTGCTATGGGTGATCAGTAGGTCGGCCAGCCTGGGCAGGCAGTGATTCCCTGCAAGAGACCCCTGGCCCACCTGCTGGGGGAATGACCCCAGCCTTCAAGACGGCAAGAGCGTGGCTCATGTATGGTATAATGTGGCAGGCCCGCAATGACAATGCCCAGGAGGTAAGTGCATGACAGGCATCCTGGGGGTAGGGACACTGGGGGAGCAGAAAGGAGGGGGCTCTAATCCTACATGGAGGGAATGGGGAATCAGTAAGGGCTTTCCTGGAGAGAATAGCAATTGCCAGTGTCTACTGAGCACTCTCATGTACTAGGCATGGAGCTACGGGCTTTAGGTGGATTAATTATCTTGCTTTATAATCACAGCCCTTCAAGGGAGATACAGAGGGTCCCCTTGTTCACATTTTACATATGAGGAAACCGAGGCACTGAGAGTTTAAGTAACTTGTCCAAGATCGCACAGAAGGGAAGTGGATTTAAACCCAGTTTTCTGACACCTGAATCTATCTGTTTAACTGCCACGCTGTGCTGCTTTCAGGAAGAAGGGGAGAAGGCAAAGGGAACCACATATTGTTGAGACTAGTTTTCTTGGTTCTGAAGACACTTCCGAGAGAGGGTCTGTGAGCCATGGCAGCATCGCTGCGTGGAGCGCGTGGCTCCTGATGGGGAGCCTAGAGAATCTTGGAGAGACATGAGATTTTGAGGCAGACAGACTTGGGTTTACATCCGGCCCCCTTCACTTCTTGCTGTGTGACCTTGGGCAAGTTGCCTAATCTCTGGGCATTTGTGTCTTCATCTCTGAAGTGGAGTTATTGACAACAATTTGGCGGTGTTTTTATGATGACTCTTGAATCAGTTCAAGCTACTGTGACAGAACACCATACTATAGGGGGCTTAAACAACAAACATTTATTTTTCACAGTTCTAGAGGCTGGGAAGTCCAAGATCAAGGTGCTGGCAGATCCAGTGTCTGGTGAGAGCTTTCTTCTTGGTTTGCAAATGGTGGTCTTCTCTCTGTGTCCTCACATAACCAGGAAAGAGAAATCATCTCTCCTATAAGGGCACTAATCCCATTCATGAGGGTCACACTGAGGGTTAGGATTTTGACATATAAATTTCAGGACAAATCTTCAGTTCATAACAAGAACAAGAAGGATAATTTATGTAAAGCATTAAGTAGAGTAGCTACTCAGTGACTGTTACTCTCCCTTTCTCTTCTTAAAGAAGTTATTCAGAGGTGTTCATATCCTGCCTCTTGTTAATTTCTGGCAGTGACCAAGTTCTGTTCTGGGAGAAATCACTCAGAGACAGGAGGCAGGTGCTGAAGGTGAACCTTACTTCTCTGAGCCTCAGTTTCCTCAGATGAGTATCTACCTGGTAGAGTTGGTATGAGAATCAATTGAGTGGATACATAGAAAGCACTTAGAACATTCCTGGTACATTTTGGATAGAGCCATATGAAATTGCCAATATTTGATTATTTTTGCCCCACAAGCTATGAACTCTGCAAGTGTGAATATATATCAACACTTAACTATCATCAGGTCTAATATTAGTTTTCATATTCTGTACACACAGAGAATTCACTGAGGCAGCTGGGAGCTCTCACTTCCCCCAGTCCTAGAATTGGGATCTCTGGGGTTTTTCTCTCCCTCAGCCTGGGAAGAGTCAGCAAGGGTCCTACTCAGAAGGACCGGCTCTGGGGCCTGCCCGTCCCCTCTCATGACTGGCCCCCTTCTGCCTTGTGCCGGGTGGGGTCAGGAACGCTCTGCTCACCCAGACTCAAATGCCACGTCCTGCTAAGCTCAGGAGGAATTTCACAGTCTCTGTACAAACCCAGCCTGTCCAGGGACCTGACCCCTGTCCTCTCTTGAGGGCTGCTGGATCCCCTGAGCGCTGGGGGAGGGGAAGGTGGGCGGTCATCACCCAGGCGTTTACATCACCCAGGGTTGTTGTCTTAGCCTGGGAAGGGAGAGAGGTGTCCTGAGACCCTAAGGACACGGCTGAGGAAGTACTGGTAGCTTTTACTTCTTGTCTTCCTCCTTCACCAAAGAATAAACCCCGCCACCGCACACACCATAAACAGTCAAAAGACAAATGACGTGCTGGGGAGAAATATTTGCAATCTGTATCACATATACAGGTTAACATATAAAGAGCTCTTGAACACTGAGAAAACAAAGAGCAAAAACCAAAGAGAAAAATGGCTATTTAACATCATTTTAAAGAGAAATTAAAAATTTGTTAGTAGCATAAATTTTACTTTTCATTTTAATACTGTACAATGCTACTTTTAGACGCAAATATAAGAGCATTTATCTCATAGGTGGAATCACCAAAATAACACAATTCGTATTTCACAATTCATACATGCATATGTATTTTATTCTTACCAGAACTGTGGAAATACTGCACAAAATGAGCACAACTGTTTTTATTTTGCTTCTTGATACACATTCTACCTGCACTCGCTGCCTTCCGTGTACTTGTAAACAAGGAATTGCTGAAAGGAAAAGTGGCTGCATCTTTCTCCTTCCTTATGTGTCATCATTTTCAGTGCGAGTTAACAGGGAAGCATGTTACAGAGAGCATATTATTCACCTTCCAGAGAAGTAAGATGGGTGGGAAAGGATACGATAGGGTTCCCTGGTCATTTGTGATTTTTAGAATGCTATTGCCTTTCTTCTGCATTTGAAGCAAGTTCTGGTCTGAACAGAAAGCATCTGGTTTAAACAAAAATGCCCCTCTTAGTTGTAGACTAACACACATCATGGATCCACTGGAATTCCATGCTCCTGGAATATCAGCAACGCTGCCCACAGATGGGTGGCAAGGGATGGCAGTGGACACCCATGTTGTGTGTGCATCCTCTGCTTGGGTGCACGAGCCATCGTCCCATCAGACTTCATTTATAAAACACAAGTTCAAAGATAAAATTATGAAGAACTTAAGGAGAGTGATAGCAGAAACTCAAACACAGCACGGGGTCCTTCTGAGCACCCAGGGCCCTTGCACAGCTCACACACTCATGCAGCTGGCCCTGGTCACGGGGGAGAAACTGTGAAGGGCATGCTCTAGATCATTCCCACCACTACCACTATCATCACCGTCCTCTCCAGCTTTACCTTCATTGGTTCCATTTCCTCTGTCACCTCTACTGGACATCACTGGTCCACTACTGCCACTCCTGCTGCCACCGTCACCTCCACCATCGGTGCTCCATGACCCTGCTGTTACTTCCTCCACTGCCATCTCCATCACCTCCAATTTTAACTCACTGACTTTACTCCTTTGTCACCTCCACCACTACCTCTCCATTTTGTTCCCTGCCTCATCCACTGTCACCACCTCCATCAGCATCACCTCCACATCTGTCTTTGCCGTGTTTACTTCCCTGGCTTAATCTCAGCTATCAACTCCACCATTGTGACCACCACTACTCGTACCAATATGACTATTGCCATTTCTTTGTCCTCTATCCTTAGCTTCCTCCTCCTCCTCAACATTATTAGATTTTTTTGAACTGTCTCCATGTCCCTGCCCCTGACACTGAGTATAGAAACCTCATATCTGGCCCCTGACAAAAAGTGCATCCATGTAAAGGTGAGATAAGGAGACCTGTATGAAGAAAGTCACCTCAGATATTGCTCAAAGTTCATGGATGAAGGGCATTCACAACCTGTCTTGGGTGCCAAGGTGGTTGGCACCTTTTGAGCGTGACAGGGATCAGTACTATAGGGTGTGCCCACTGGCCTGGCAGCTCCCTGCTCTCAGTCCTGCTTCCACATCATTATCAGAACTAGGGTCACCCAGGCTTGAGGCCAGTGAGGCAGGAAGCGTGAGCAGTGCCAAGCTGGGTTAGATGAGTGGTTAGTCCAGCCAATCCTTGGTCTGCCCTGTCTGCGAGGCTTGGTGGGAAAGCACCGCTGCTCTATGAGGCTCCAACCTCACATGGTTAGGCATGAATCCCAAACATCCCAGCGTCCCTTAATAATCACTGTGGCTCCCCCACTGCTGAAATTATCAAACCCTCCTTGAGCCTATTTTTGTTTGCCTCCCATCCATCTTTAGGGTGGATTAGTTCCAGATGTTTGCAGCTTCCTGGGAAAGAACTGCTTCCGTTATTTCTCCCAAATTATCCTCTTCTAAACTACGTGGGGATACTCCCTGCTTGCACCAGTTTGAAGTGCTGAACCTTCTCCATATTCTTCAGGACATCACACCAAGCACTTTCTCTCTTCTTTACCTCTTGAGAATGAGCAATACAAACATTTAAATCTATTTTCAGTGTAAGTCTCTCCATGCTCTGATGGGTGTAATTGCTCCTTTGTGAACCCCACTTTGTGTAGTAATAATGCCTTTATCACTGCCGAACAGGAGATGAGTCATGACAACATGAAAACCGTGTCGTCAGTTGTTTATCCAATATCCATGTATGGCCCTTCAGGACAAAATTCAAAGAAGAGCGTGACATAACAGTCTCCTTAAGATCTGGCACCTGCCTTCTGTTCTGACCTTCTTTCTCCCCACCTGTCTCCCTGCTGCACACCCCTGCCATCAGCCAAGCTCTCATGTTTCTCTGTCTTTGCACATGGAGCTTCCTCCATCTGGAATGTCATTCCTCTTCTTCTGGTTTAAGACACAACTCAGGCACTGGACCCCTAGAAACCTTCCCTGGTCCTCCCAAAGCCCCCTGTCCTCCTCCAATCAGAGCAATTAACTTACTCCACTGGAATTGTTGGCTGAGGCTCCCCCATCACGCTGCATCATCTCCCTGAGACTGGGACCTCCACAACGGGCAGGCTTCATCAGTGACTTGGAATAGCTCTTATTATTGGTATGTCTCATGTAAGAAGTTTCTGGAATTGTGTTTTTGATCTATAAATTTTATCAAGAGGGCTGTAGAAGAAAGGAATATGGATGAGAGAATTCAGTGGGTCTGTGAGAGGAACTCCACTTCAGAATGGACACAGAGGGAACTTGAACAGATCAGGCAGTGGTGCAGGTGCACAGGGGGTGCAGGTGCACTGGGGGTGGCCCTGCCCAGTGGTGCTTACAGCAGGGTCAGGCTTTTCTCCCTGGCTGGGCTGGGGGCACCAGCTGCCTCTCTGCAGGGGCTTCTGGGTTCCTGTGCTTACTTGGACCTGATTCCCAATTTTGAAAAGACACCTTTTCTTCTACGATGACTTGTAGTTTCATCAGCTGAGCCAGACAGGTTCATTTTTTAGCAGCTGCTTCTTTGGACTCAGAGCTCACATCTTTCCTGGACTTTCAGTATTGAATTTTAAATAGTCTTGTGGCTTTCTGTGGACTGTTTACTTGTAAAACAGGAACAAATTCTATTTATTTCTATTTTTTTCTTAACGATATTTTTTTTAGTTCCTCTTACTGAAATAACAGATTTCTTTGGTTCTTCCCCTATCACCAGAAGGTAGAGTTTAATCAAGTTGTTGTGTGTTGAGGTGGGAGGTTTACCCAAGTATCTCCTGTGTAAGACCTGGTCACTGCTTAGGGCTGAGCCTGTGTGTGTCCTTCCTCTGTGGGTTCTGCCCACAGGGCCTGCCCTGGCCATGCTTGTTTATCTCCTAGTGAAACATCCTTTCCATTCTGTGTTTGGGTGAGGTCATTACTGCTTTAAGAAAAGATGTCATGTTGGGCAGCGTAATACACAACTAGCGTAGGTGGACATGGTGCTCCCTGTCTGGGGGTGTCCAGAATCCCCACCAGCACAGTCCTTCCCTGGCAGTGTCTGTGGGAGGAGAAGTGCTGAGTGGCATGGATGTGCTGCAGGGCAGCCGAGGGCCCAGCTCTCTGGAAGCAGAACCAGGTGCACTGTGGTTTGGGGCCAGTGAGCTGGAGCCACAGTGTTCAAGAGTCTCACTGGACAGTGGATGCTCAGGACCGAAAAAAGGGAGAAGTTTCCCTCCAAGACCTCACTCTCCCTGGCTTCTCTGGCAAAGCCCCTTTCTTTCCCTTGTTCTTCCCAACAGGCACATACCCTCTGTTTATGCATATAAGAGGTCATTTCACAGCACATTAGTGGGCTGTTGCTGTCATGCTCAAATATAGCTTGACACAGCTCACTTCGTTAGCTCAGATCAGGAGCCCCTGCCTCCACCTCCAGGTTCATCAGCTAAGCAGTACCCTTCCAGGGACCACTGGCTTTTATTGTGCTCTATCAGTCTCCCTCCTGAACTGAGGCAGGCATCCCTCTGTGTGGTCCTTTCCAGTGTTCTGTTTTTTCTCAACCCTATGGCTGAAGTCTTCTTGGAAGTTTACATTTTTATTTTATTTCAATTAAAGTGCTTGTCTTTCTGGTGAATATTTGTACTTTCTGTTGGTTGTGTGCCAAGAGATGAAATTACTCGGTCATGGAGTACTGTTTACCTTTAGTTGATACTACCAAGCATCTCTCCCAAGTAACTGAACCAACTTACTCTCCCACCAGGTGAGAGTTCCAGTTGCCCCACATCCTCCCCAACACTTGGTATTGTCAGTCTTTTTAATTTCAGTCTTCCTGGAGGGTATGTAGTAACGTCTCATATGGTTTCAATTTACATGTCCCTGGCAAGGAGTAAGGTTGGATATTATTTCACAGGCTTGGTAGCCATTTGGATATGTTTAAGTTCATGTTCAAATATTTTGCCTATTTTTTTTTTCCTTTTTTTTGGGTCTTTTTTACTGACCGGTAACGGGATCGCAACCCTCAGTGCTGCGCCCGCACTGCGCTCAGCCAGTGAGCGGGAACCGGTCTCCATATGGGATCCGAACCCTCAGCGGGAGCGCCGCCGTGCTCCCAAGCAGTGCACTCTCCAGTGCGCCACCGGGCCGGCCCTATTTTGCCTATTTTTAAGTTGAGTTATTTCTCTCTTATTGACTTGTGGAGTTTTAAAAATATATATTTTGAGTAGGATTACTTTGTCCGATACATGTATTACAAACATTGCCCAGTCATTGGCTTATCTACTCATTTTCTTAATGATGTCTTATAATGGAGGACTTTAACGAAGTTCCATTTCTTTTTTTGTTCTTTAATACTTAATACCTTTTGTGTCCTGTTTAAGAAATTCTTGCTTTCCCAAGGTCATAAAGATATTCTCCTATGTTGTCTTGTAGAAAGAGTGATTGTTTTACCTTTCTAATTCAGGCCAGTAATCCACTTTGAATTAATTTTTGTGTCAAGTATAAGTTAGCAGTAAGGGTTAATTTTTTTTCCAAATAGATATCCAGTTGCCCCAGTACCATTTATTGCAAGACAATTTCCCCCGCTCATTGAATAGCAATGGAGACTTTGTTGTAAATCTTAGCAGCTTTGCTAATAATAGCGCCAAACTGAAAAGAACTCTAATATTCATGAATATATAGACAAATTGTTGTATGTTTATACAATGGAGTACTACTCAGCAATGAGAAGAACGAATTATTGATATGCACAACAATATGAATTAATCTCAAAAACATCATGTTGAGAAAAGGAAGACAGATGAAAGAATACATACTGTTTAGTTCAATTTACAATTTACATGAGGAAAACTAATGTATGGTGAGAAAAGTCAGAATAGTGGGTCACCACCTGGGGGTGGAGACGGGGGATGCTGACTGGGCAGGGTGGTTTGCAAGGCACTGTTTGTATGTAGGCGCATTGGCTGTAAAGGTCAAGAGAGGAGGTGGGCACCAGTTAGGAGGCTGTTAAAAATCCAGAATTGGGGCTGGACAGTTGTGCCACCTTGTAACACCCAGGTCAAGGATTCAGATCCTTGTACCGGCTAGCTGCCAAAAAAAAAAAAAAAAATATCCAGAATAATGTTGCCAGTTTACGTCTTAACTGGGTTATTCCCATTTCTGCTGTGAGTAACCTTGAAGCAATTGGACCTTTTCACATCAGGGCATTAGTTACTTTCTATAGAGTCCCAGAATGTGTCACCTCCTAGAGTCCTACATAATTCGTTCTAAGACCAATCTTAGGACTCATTTGGCTGAGCCTTCTCAGTTTGTAGATGAACCAACTGGAGCTAACAAGAAAGGGAACTGCAAAAATGAAAGCCTGAGTTTACATGCACCTTCATTTCCAAGAGCTAAAAGGATTCCGTCATCATTATCATCTTTGTCACATGGCTGCTAAGGTTTTGAAGACTTACTATGACTTACTTACTACATGCCAACTGCTGTGCTAAGCCTTGTCTAATCAATCCTCCCAACAGGGCTATGAGGGGGGGCTAGAGCTTGCCCATGGAACAGATGAGGAGTTTGGAGTTTGGACAGACAGACCCTTCCAGGTGCCCTCGACCCCCACATCTGCCTGTCTTGGGTCTGTCTGGGTCTTTATCACCTGCCACTCTGGGCCCCTCTAGTGCTTCCATTCCTTAAGCGCTTGGTTGCTGTAGATCTCAATGCTCACAGGTTTTTGAGTGGTCTTGGCCTTCTGTTCTGGGATGGTCCGGAGCTACACACGGCATCCTCCTGGGTCCTTCCTGTCTGCTCTAACCCCCAAGGCTGCATTCCTACGGGAGCTGCCTCCAGAATACAGTTGTGGAAAGCCCTCTCTTGGAGTTGGTTCCATTGGCTTTGCCTTCCATCTTCTCCAACCTCTTGGGGTTCTACCCTCCGCATGGTGTCAGGCCAATTCCCATCAGACTCAGTCTTGAGGGTGGTAACAAGTTACATTTTGTATGGATCTGTAGAAGACTCATGAGCAAGTGCAAAAGATGATTCATCTTCACACCAATCCATGGTTCCCCCCCAAACCCTGGAGTTCCAGGTTTTCTCAGTCTTTCCCTATTGGGTGGAGATTTTACAGATGGAAGTTCCACATTGAGAAGAAACCCCAAATCAACTTGAGATTCCTCTCCTGCCCTGCAGATCATGAGGCCACGTGGGTATGTGTGTATGTGCACACACGTATACACTCACAGGGTTCAGAGCCAAGGGGTTGCAGATTGGGGCTGCCTTTAACCCCAGAGGTGGGTCTGTGCAGCCGGACTTAAGGGGGGCTGGGAACTTATTTTCTTCTTGACTCACTTGGCCCGCTGCCTAGTGTCTCCTTCCTTGGGGTGTCATTGCTCTGTGTTGGTGATGGGACCTTGTTAGGATTCTTCATCTTCCTCTGGGTCTGAATCCAATTGCCTGCAGCTGTGCTGAGACCAGGAGCTGTAAGCCTTGGCAGTCTCCAGCTGAGTGCAGGGGGATACTGTGTCCATTCGGATATCTGCCGTGGGGGAGGGAGGGCTCAGCTGGACAACCCAGAAATCAGGGGCCTTTGTCGCTCTGCTCCCAGAAACCCTAACCTAGAGGCAACCCTCAGCAGCTGACTGGCTACCCCACTTTCCCTGGGGAGGGGAAGGGAAGGTGAGGGACAGAAAAGAGAGGAATTAGAAGGAATAAGGAGGAGGAAATAGGGAGGAGGAGGAGCCCCCTTACACTGTCTCAACTGCGTGCCCACAACGCCCTTCTGGATCTTTCCCTGAGGAAAATGTCAGGGTAAGGGACCAGCAGATACCTCATTCCTGAAGAAGCAGCTGTGATTTAGGGGCTGCTTCCAGACACGGCCCCAGAAGTGTCTGTTTTTAAATATAACCATGGAGTTGGCCTTTTATATTTTAAAAGTATGTTGGGATCAAAAGTTGGGTCCCGTGCAATCATAAATATGGGTCACTGACATGTGTGCCATCCGTTCATCTAGCAAACCTACTGTGTCCCTGCTGTGCTAGACACTGACACAGTGGTGAACAGGATGGTCATTATCCCTGCCCTTGGGTCCTAGGCAGTTTCAGGGGAGGATTCCCAGTGGAGCTAGGTGAGAATGCCTGATGCCCAGGGAGTGCAGGTGGGAGACTCTTCTAGACCAGGGGCTGGCACGGTGCACCCACCACCTGTTGTACAGCAGCTCAGTCATGTATGTATTGTCTGTGGCTGCTTTTGAGCTACAACAGCAGAGTTAAGTAGTTAGGCCAGAGACTATGTAGCCTGCAAAGCCTGAATTAGTTACTATTTTTCCCTTTTCAGAAAAAGTATGCTGACCCCTGATGTAGACTATAACCTACCTGAGGACAGGATCCCTGTCCCATCCATTTTTTGGAGCCCCCAAAGCCCCTAGCATTGTCACCGATAAGTGCTTTCTGCTCAATAAGTGTTTGTCGTGTGAACAAGTGAGAAAATGCCCAAGTGAGGACAAGATGGGCTGAAGGTGGGATTTGGGCTGGGGGGTGGGGGATCCGGAAGGATTTGGTGGGAGAAAGAAAGAAGGGAGAGAGGGAGGGAGAGAAAGAGGGACATACAGACGATCCTCATTAGTTATGGATTCCATTTTTGCAAATTTGCTTCATTGCTAAAATTGATTTGTAATCCCCAAATCAACACTTGGGGCACTTTTGTGGTCGTTCATGGACATGTGCAGTGCTGTGAAAAATTTGAATTGCCAAATGCACATGTTCCCACTGAGGCTGAGCAGGGCGACACTCTGCCTCTTGTTTCAGTCCTGTGATCTAGTGTCCTTTTCTGTTTAGTGCCACACTGTTTTGTTGCATTTTTGTGCTCTATGTAGGTGATTTTGCTGTTTAAATGACCCCCAGGTGCAGAGCTGAAGTGCCGTCTAGTATTCCTAAGTGCAGGACGGCTGTGATGTGTCTTACAGAGAAAACACATGTGTTAGAGAAGCTTTGTTCAGGCATGAGTTACAGCACTGTTGGCCATGAGTTCAATGCTGATGATTCAACAATATGTATTAAGTAAATTGTCTTTAAACAGAAACACATGTAAAACAAGGTTATGTATTGATCAGTTGAGGAAAAATGTGACCAGAGGCTCACAGGAGACCAGCCCTGTATTTTTCCTAAGAGCAGTGGATCTGTATTTGCTAATTCAGTGTTTGAGTCGACTTTATAACTACCATGAATAACGAGAATTGACTGTAGATCAAGTAAGTGGTGTGGAAGAGACAACGCCTGTTAGAGCCGACCACGAGAAGACAGGGCAGGGGGGCATGATGAGGGTGCAGGATGGCAGGCGGGAAATGGCGAGGAGTCAGGGCCAGCAGCCGAAAGGCTGTGAGGACAACGGCTAGGATGTCAGGACTTTCAGCCAGTGGTCGCAGCAGGGGACAGGGACCCACACAGAGAAGGACCTGAGCCCCACAGAGACCAAAGGGGAGAGGAGAAAAGGTGACCCAGCTGGGACAAAAGGTGGGGCAGAGGGTCGAGGGCACCTGGAAGGGAAGTTCTGTGACCAGGAGAGCGAGCATCCAAGGTGCAGTGGGGAGCTGAGCCTTGAGGATGAGGAGCCGCCCCCTTCCTCTGTGGGGTGGGAGAGAGTGGGCAGGACCTCTCCGCCTGTGCTAGGCTTCCTGAACCTCAGGCAGGGGTGCTCGTGAAGGTGCAGATCACCAGCGTGTGCCCTAGATTGCCCCTGTGGAAGAGGAGAGCTGTGCTGGGCACCAGTTGTGGCTCATGGGCCAGCTGGCCATGGGCAAGGTCAGGGGCAGGGGTGCCTCAGCAGAGCAGGGAGAGGACAGAGCGCCAGGGCAAGGCTGGGGGCTCATGGGGAATATTTGCGCTCTCTTGTGTTCCTACCAGCGGCAGTGGAGGGGGAACCTTAAAAACTCCCCATTTAGATATCTCCACCCCCACCAGGAAGACTGGCTGTAATTTAGAACTGGATTAATCCTTACCATGGATCTGAAAGTCACCAGGGAGAGAACTTCTCCTCACCTCCACCCCAGGCACACCTTGTCATGTCAATGTTAGGGTTTCACACAAATAACCTTTTATTGGTGTTTTGATAGAAACTATTAAGTCATAGATTTTTCAAACTTGAAAGTACCTCAAGAAGTCCAGTTCTTAGCTTGAAGCAAGTAAAATATTATCATCCTCATGTTACAGATTAGGGACAGGGCTCAGGGGCCCAAAGCTGATGGATAGTAAGGGGCAGATGGGGACTCGGACACAGGTCCCTCCTCTGGATAGAGGGTCTCCTGCTAGACTGCTGGGCACCCCCTTCTCCTTCTCCTCACCTGGTTTTGGGACCTGACTTTCCCCATTCTGTTCCTGTTTTCCTCCAACAAGTCTCAGTTCGGGATGCTGTGTGCCAGCTGCGAGTTGGCCCATCTCTTCTGCCCCTTTGTGGTTTAGTGTCCGTGTCCCCCATCCTGGCTCTCTGGTCCCAGGCCCTGACTCTTGGACTCTCTCTGTTTGAGGCTGTTTTCTATGGTGCCAAGTGGAAACTGGCATCCCAGGGCTCAGAGACGGATGGGCTGCTCCATAGTGCGGGGTCCTAGGACTTGTCACAAACAAGCCTTGCTCTGTGTACCGTGCTACTGAGGCCAGCCACTGGGGGAAAGCAAAGGAAAGAAAATCTGTGTTAAAAAAGCTCAGGTGAAGGCAGCCAAGACAAACACACCCAGCCAAGGGAACAGGAGGGCTGGAAGATTCCAGATGCAGAGGCCTCCCTTCACTGCCTCAGTCTGACCAAGAGTCTGGGCAGGGGGAGGGAGGGGAAAAGAAAGTGCCCAGGGCTGGGTACTCTTTACCTGCTGCCTTCTGAGCCCAGGTAGGGGACACTTTCCTGGGGACAGGCCATTATTCGGTGGTGGAGTGAGGCTGAGCGAACACACAGGCTTAAGCTGAAAACCCAAGTGCCAGCCATGGTCATCCAGGGAAGGGTGCGTGGACAACACCAGGCTTTGACCCAGCTGAAGACCAGCGAAGCGACCCTGCCCTTCTGCTCTGTGCCCTGCTCCCACCCCATCCAGGGCCCTGCCTAACTCACTCTTCTGCCATGCTGCCCTCTGTCAACACTGGCCTGCCAAGGGGGGCTGAGGGAATATGTGGTTCCTTCCTTTACTGCTGTTCTGGGAATCGGACCTGGGCCTCATGGAAATGTACCCTCTGAAAGGACAGGCCACAGTCTCCCAGCACGGGACGTTTACCCAGGGCGGGCCCTGGCTGAGTCAGGGGGGGACTCGTCCTGGGAGAGAGTGCCCGCCGCGAGTCACAGTGTGAACAGTCAGGGCATTTTACTGCTGTCTCACTCCTCTCCAGCACGGAGAGAGAGAAGAGCAGAGCAGAACCCACTGCAGCAACATTGGCACAGGAGGGAGGACCACGTGGGGCTGGAGCAAGTCCTTGGGCATGGCTGTGCGAATGCCCGTGGGGCTGGGTCACTAGGCAGAGTCTCTGGGGTCTGCAAACCGTGACTCCCAGTGAGTGCAGGAACCAGGTGCATGCTGGCCTAATGCCAGCGCAGACACACGGGGCAGGCCCAGAGGGGCAGAGCAGGGGGACAGAAGCCTCCACAGGCAATCTCACTGTATGCCCGAGGCCTTCTGGCCAAGCCCCAAGTGTCTTTTCCAAATGTTTGGAGGACTGGCTTCTGGAAGAGAATGATAATGCTCTGTATGGCCCTGAGAGGGAACTGGAATGATGGATCACAGAACCTGGAGACAGTTAGGTTCAAAATAAGGGAGAGCTTGTTAGTAATTGTGAAATCTCTCTAAAAACAGATGATGCATTTTAGAAGATAATGAGTTATCTGCCATTAAACACATTCAAACAAAAGGTGTGGCAGCCACTTGGGAGGGGAGTCACTAATTACATGGGTGGCTGTGATAGACACCCTCTCAGGGGGCCTGTCCTATCCTGAGAGTCTTTTAAGTCCTAGAAATTCTGTAACATGCATGGTGGCAAGTGTCTTAATCTCACAGGGCCTCAGTTTCCCCATCTGAAAAACTAAGAAGCTGCCGCTGACCCTTGTCTAGGTCACATAACAGCGAGGACCAAATACACTTTGAAATGAAACCCTCAAGGCTGTAATGACATGTAGGGTATCACTAGCATTAAGTTCTCAGTAAATATGTACGGCTATTAAATGACTGCAATGGATTGAATGGCCTTCTGAAGTCATCGAAGCTTAATCCCCACTGTCACTGTTGAGGGTGGGAAATTCTTTTATGGTAATTGAAAGATGGGGCCTTGAAGAGATGATCAGCTTGTAGGACCATCCTTAGTGAATGGATTAATAATAGTGGTCATGAGCGTGGTTCTGAGGACTTTAAAAGGTGAGCACGTAAGAGTCTCTCTCTCTCTCTGCTCTACCCTTCTGCCATGTGAGACCGCTGGGTCACTGTCATCACCACCGAGACCCTCACCAGATGTGTTCTCTGGACTTTGGACTTCCCACCCTCCAAAACTGTAAGCAATCAATTTTGTTTACTTTACGAATCACTCAGTTCCAGGTATTTTGTTATAAGGAACAGAAACAGACTAATACAATGATCAAGGTGAAGATGCCAATGGCAAGACCCCAGTACCTACTGAAGGCCAGCAAGCGTCCAGGGTCAAGCATGACTCGTTGTTCCCTATGTCAACAGTCAGACTCACACACACGCACTCCCCAAAGAGGCTTTCAGTCTAGCTGAGGAGCAGATCAGCCTCTTCCATCTAACGTTCACTTTTTCTTTTTTAAAACTGAGCTCAAAGATCATCTCTTCTAAGTTTTTTATCACCTACTCGCTCTATGTGGACTAGACCAGATGCCCCTTCTTGCCTAAGCTAGTATTTCCTGTAGCTCTTCCTTAATGGTCTGTTTTCTTGTTTATCTTTCCCACCAGGCTGAGCTCCTTGAGGACAGGGGTGATGTTTAACGTGTCATCGAGGTGGAACAGNGAAAAACTAAGAAGCTGCCGCTGACCCTTGTCTAGGTCACATAACAGCGAGGACCAAATACGCTTTGAAATGAAACCCTCAAGGCTGTAATGACATGTAAGGTATCACTGGCATTAAGTTCTCAGTAAATATGTACGGCTATTAAATGACTGCAATGGATTGAATGACCTTCTGAGGTCATCGAAGCTTAATCCCCACTGTCACTGTTGAGGGTGGGAAATTCTTTTATGGTAATTGAAAGATGGGGCCTTGAAGAGATGATCAGCTTGTAGGACCATCCTTAGTGAATGGATTAATAATAGTGGTCATGAGCGTGGTTCTGAGGACTTTAAAAGGTGAGCACATAAGAGTCTCTCTCTCTCTCTCTGCTCTACCCTTCTGCCATGTGAGACCGCTGGGTCACTGTCATCACCACCGAGACCCTCACCAGATGTGTTCTCTGGACTTTGGACTTCCCACCCTCCAAAACTGTAAGCAATCAATTTTGTTTACTTTACGAATCACTCAGTTCCAGGTATTTTGTTATAAGGAACAGAAACAGACTAATACAATGATCAAGGTGAAGATGCCAATGGCAAGACCCCAGTACCTACTGAAGGCCAGCAAGCGTCCAGGGTCAAGCATGACTCGTTGTTCCCTATGTCAACAGTCAGACTCACACACACGCACTCCCCAAAGAGGCTTTCAGTCTAGCTGAGGAGCAGATCAGCCTCTTCCATCTAACGTTCACTTTTTCTTTTTTAAAACTGAGCTCAAAGATCATCTCTTCTAAGTTTTTTATCACCTACTCGCTCTATGTGGACTAGACCAGATGCCCCTTCTTGCCTAAGCTAGTATTTCCTGTAGCTCTTCCTTAATGGTCTGTTTTCTTGTTTATCTTTCCCACCAGGCTGAGCTCCTTGAGGACAGGGGTGATGTTTAACGTGTCATCGAGGTGGAACAGCTTAGAGGTAAGGAACTTAAGCTTTGGAATTCAACACACTGGGTTAGAGTCCCAGTCTGCTCTTGACTAAGTGCAGGAAATTGGCCCAGAGTCTCAGTTTTCTCATCTGTATAATGGGAATCATAAAGTGGGACTAATAACACTCAGAGTTGTTGTGAGGATTAAAGAAATAATGTGCTTTGCCCAGGGCCAGGAACAGTATTTGTGCAACAGATTCAGCCATTTGATTATGGTGGCAGGACTGGTGTCTAATACAGTGGGAGCTTGAAGCGTGGGGGCTGAATGGATGGAGAAAAGAGTGAACAAGTAGACGTTTGTCCACCTCCTGGCTGGCTGGGCAGGACCCATCATGACCTTCTGTGGGCCCCAAGACTCTGTCTCCTAACACTGGAAAGTTAGGAGTCAAGGAGCAGGGTGAGCCCCTCAGTGGCAGGGGACTGAGAGGAACCAAGGGACTCGGGCTTCATCCTTGGGTCCCATCAGACCTGTTCTAGAATCCCTCAGCAGAGGCCCAGGC
>NW_007726377.1:60547-61403 GCF_000696425.1 Galeopterus variegatus | reverse complement strand
ATGCCAGCACTTTACATGTGTTAACTCGCTTAATTCCTATAATAATTCCCTATAAGATGGTTACTATTATTATCTCCACTTTACAGATGAGGAAACTGAGGCACAGAGAAGTTAAGTAACTTGTTCAAAGTAACACAGCTAGTACATACTGGGATTTGAACACATGTCTGGCTCCACAATCCATGCTCTTAGCCATCATGTCAGATCTTTTATATGCAAAAACATTTAATACTGCAACTTGTACCTTGGCTCCCTGCCCCGTTATCCTTTGCCACTTTTTCTTTTTTCTATAGCACTTGTCACTCTCTAACGTGCTCTATACTTTACTTTTGATTGTGTCTGTCTTTTATTGTCTTCCTCCTACCCTCAAAGAATGTAAGCACAGGAGGAGCTTATTCCTTGTACTGATATGTTCCGGGCACCTAGCACAGCGCCTGCACACAGTAGGGACTCAATAAATACTGAATAAAAGAATGAATCACTAGAGGAAGAGGCAGAGGGCTCATAGGGGTTGAGTTGTATTAAGGATATTAAGTGATTAGTTCATGCACTCACTTGGTTGAGTGGTGGGTCAGGACTCCACCCTAGATATGACTCCATAGGGTCTTAATCATGGTGCTTCTCTTAAGAAATGATCCATATATATATATGTGTGTGTGTGTGTGCATACATAATGTGTGTGTGTGTGTGTGTGTGTGTGTGTGTATACAGTCATCCCTTGGTATCTGAGGGGGATTGGTTCCAGGACTTTTTGCCGATACTAAACTCTGATGGCATAGTATTTGGATATAACCTATGCAATCCTCCTGTATACCTTAAATAATCTTTTTTTTTTTTTTTTTTTTTTTTTTTTCCG
>NW_007726377.1:57997-59547 GCF_000696425.1 Galeopterus variegatus | reverse complement strand
GGGGGAAGAAGATATAACAACTATACTTTTTTGAAGTTGTTACAACAAGCAAACGGAAAGGACATTCTTGGGGGGGAGGGGAGTGAGGGAGGAGGGAGGGAGGTATCTGTGATGGGCCATAATAATCATATACATTGTATATTGACAAAATAAAAATTTAACGGAAAAAAAAAAAAAGTTGCTATGCACCTAAAAGAGAATGCCCCTGTATGTAAATCAGTATGAAAGCCACACTAAACTAGTAAAAGTGTCAGGGAGTCCAACAAAATTCTGATTTTTTCCTATGGTGGGGACTGTGATGCTTTTCTTAGAAATATCAAAACTTTTTCCAAAAAAATACTTGTGTGTATGTTTCCCTGCTATGCTGGTGCACCCAGAACAAGCTGAGCTGCCTATTGGGTGATGATCCAGGATTGTGCACAAGAAGTGAATCTGACTCAGCGCTGTTGGAGTGATCCTTGTGTGCCGGTGGCTGAGCTGGGCATGGGGAGAACACAGTCCCTGTCCTCAGGGAACTCAGTCCAGTAGAGGACATCCAAATTCAGCGCCCACCAAACCATGGTGAGTGGTGTGTAGAAGCTTAAGGCTAAGGTGCTTGGGGAACACATGGGTTTAGGAGGTCACATAATATTATTCAGGATCCCTGAGTTTCGTCCATTTGGCAATTAGATTTCAGCAGCCTTTGCAAGGACTGAGGGTTGATGGTCCCATGCCCTGAGGAGGGCTGTATCTGCGGGGATGGGGATGATAGGAGAGGACACAGGGCTACTCACCATCCATGCTGATCCTGTAGGATCCTGTGGCCTGTGATGATGCTGGTTGTCATGACCCAGCTTCCTGCAGTCACAGAGCAGAGTCCCTCCTGGAAAATCAGCGCCACCTCCAGGCAGTCTTCCCTGAATTCCTCCTCCTCCCTCCTCCGTCTGCCTTAATACAGCTGTCCCTCCATTGAGCTCAGTCTCCACCTATGGGACCACACTGGACTGTGAACCTCTTGGGGTAGGGCCCTTTCTCACCCATTCCTGTAGTGCCCTGCCTCAGCCCCACTGCAGTGCCCAACACACTGCCTTCAGATGAAGATGCTCCCGAGATGTCCAGCCGGGTGGACTGTGATTGTCCTTGTTCAACCCCAGAAGGATTGGGTAGTTTCCTAACATTCACTGAGCACTGCACATGTGACTGGTGCTGTGTTAAGCACTTTGCTGCTTTATCTCAACCCTCACATCTCTCTGTGCATGTAGGTGCTGGTGTTATTTCCATTTCACGGATGTTGTAGCAGTGGCAGAGAAATTAGCAACTTGCTAATTTCACACAAATCGCAAGGGGTGCTAGAACTTGATGCAAAGCAGTTGACTCTGGATTCATCAGGCCACCTGCACCGCCTCACACACGAGCCCCTGAGGGGACCTGAGGGCACGGGAATGGGACTTGGGAGGGGCATATGTGAAGGTGACCTCGCTGTTTGTCCACCTCAACTTATGCTCACTCTGGACCCAGAGTGTGGATATATTCCTGCTCCCATCCCTCGGTGGGGGTTGAGGCACCAGTCC
>NW_007726377.1:55547-56378 GCF_000696425.1 Galeopterus variegatus | reverse complement strand
AAACCACGTTCCAGGATAAATAGCAGGCCAGCTTAGGTGTTTCTTGGAGCCTCTGGCTTGGTTGCATAATGCCTGATGGCCCAGCCCAGGCGAGCTGGCACCTGGAGCCTGGCAAGCCCCCTTCACTCTGTAAGCCCCCTGCCCTAGGCTAATCAGGCCCCTGGGAAGGCCCAGGCTTTCTCTGTGCTTAACACTTGTCTATTTAACACCAACTCCTCCCTATGCCCCTTCTCCCCTGCCCCCAGACTCCTTTTTCATGGAAAAACAACAGTTTCCATGATGAGCTCAGTGTGGAGGCAGCAAGAGAACCTGTCTGGGCCTTTGCTTCTCCATTGGAGGGATGTGGATTAAGTGACCTGTGGTTTTCACTTGGAGCCAACATTCCATAATTCTATGGTTTTCACTTGGAGGAAAGCTTCCCCTTGTTCATGAGTCTGCAGACCGTGACTGAGGGGGAAGGTTTCCAGGCAGAGCCATCAGGCCCCCTGCTATTTGGCTATGACTAACCCTGGGCTCTCTCCCACCTAGCAACGACACACACATACACACTGGGCATCAAGCAAGCATGTCCCACATGGGTTTCCTTCTTTCTTTCATTCATCCACCCATCCATTCATCTGTCTGCCCATTCATTCACTTATTTATTCACTTGTTCCATGAATGATCATTGAACACCCAGTAGGTCTTGGAGACACAGAGGCGATGGACTCCCCTCCCTGCCCTTGAACTCACAGACTGGTGGGGCAGGGGCAGCATGGAGATCAAGCATGACAGTGCTGAGTGCTAAGGCCTAGGGCAGTGGTCTGGCAGGGGACTGGGATGACAAGACAT
>NW_007726377.1:53000-53896 GCF_000696425.1 Galeopterus variegatus | reverse complement strand
CTGCAGCCAAACTGTGCCCCTTCCCTAAGAGAGCCTGGCCCTCCGTGGACTTTATGTGTAATGTAGGCCACCTCATTACTAGCCAGCTGTCCTTCCACCTTGCCTCCTTGTCCTTCCTCTTTTCAGGCACCTGAGTTCCAAATTTCCTTGTCTGGGTGATGGTAACTATTATACCACAGGGATAATATGCTGGACCACAGATTTTCAACTTGGGAATTCAACATCAGAATCACCTGAAGGGCTTGTTGAAAGAGTACTGGGCTTCACCCCGAGTTTCTGACTTAGTAGGTCTGGGGTGGGGCCTGACAATCTGAATTTCTAATAAATCTCAAGGAAATGCTGATGCTGCTGGTCCAGGGAACCTTACTTTGAGAAGCACTGTGCTAGGCATGGCTGGATGAGGAGGGGTCAGCCTGAGCTAACATAGCCAGGGAAGGCCTCCCTGCCAGCCATGCAAGAGTCTAGGAGTTCCTAAAATCTTCTGTGCCACAGGTATCACAGCAGTATGGTGAAGCCTGTGGACCGTTCCCAGAACGATGTTTTTAAATGCATTAAAATAATACACATAGGGTTACATAGGAAAATAATTATATTGAAATCCAGCTCAACCCATGGACCCCTTGACTAAGGACCCCTGGGGAAGAGGGAATGGCAAGTGTAAAGTCCCTGGTGTAGAAATGACCTTGGCAATTTGGAGGGAAAGATGCCAGGGGGCGGAGCTCAGTGGGTGGAGGGGAGTGAAGCAGGGGCTAGATCCTGGCGGGCCTGCACCAGGGGAGGCTTTAGTGTGTATTCCCACTGTGCCAGAAGCTGCTGCGGCTTTTAAACAGGGCAATGTGGTGAGCAGATTTTAAAAATTCTAAAAGATCGCTTTGGCTGCTGGCTGGAGAATGGGG
>NW_007726377.1:50227-51202 GCF_000696425.1 Galeopterus variegatus | reverse complement strand
ACGCTCGGGAGGGAAGGCGGCCACCCCCTCAGCGTCCCGCCGCTGCTCGCTGGGTCCCGAGCACCTGAAGCCTGGAGGAAGGGACTCCCTCCACCCGCCGGACACATGCTGGCTCCCTGCAGGAAAAGTGCTTTTCCCCTCCCCACTCCCACCATCCTTTATTCCTCTTGGAGCTCCCTGAAATTGCAGACTGGAGACTGGCTCTGGGAAGCTCCGTCATTTAGTCAGTCAACAAACTATTGAAAAACTGCTCCTTGCTGGCCCTGGACTGGGCCCTGGGGACTACCCTGATTAGGACCCAGTCCCCGTCCTGAAAGGGCAGCCAGTCCAGTGGTAGAGACAGAGATATAGAGTAGCATGAAATGGGCACCCTCTGTTTGCCAAGTCTTTGAAACACATTGCTTCTAACCCTTATGCTAAAGCCACAAGGTAAGTAGTAGTAGCCCCATTTTACGGAAGAGCAAATGAACTCTATACACTGTAGACTAAAATAATAGATGGACAAAATTTACATTTACAGTCTATAAAACCCACAAGAGGTGAATATCTTAGAATATACAAAGATCTCCTACAAAACCCACCAGAATGGCTACAATTAAAAAGACTGAAAATGTCAAGGGTTGGCAAGGGCAAGGGGCAACTGGAATTTTCATACACTAGTAGGAGTATAAATTTGTACAAACAGTTTAGGAAAACGTTCAGCAGTTCCCATTAAAAATAAACGTGCAAAATCCCCATGATGCAGCAATCTCATGTTGCAGGGAACCCTGAGCATTTTCTAATTGTTAAACCTTTCACTTTTTTTCTTTTCTTTTTCTTTTTATTTTGTCAATATACAATGTAGTTAGTTATTGTGTCCCATCACCAAAACCTCCCTCCCTCCTCCCTCTCCCCCTCCCACCCAGGTGTGTCCGCTCCATTTTCTCGTTGTAAGAGCTTCAAAAAAAAAAAAAAAAGTTGAGGTTGTTAAATCTT
>NW_007726377.1:47523-48967 GCF_000696425.1 Galeopterus variegatus | reverse complement strand
CGCAACACTGAGGGTTGCGATCCGTTGCCGGACACAAAAAAAGATAAAAAGGAAAAAACAAAAAAGAGCTGTAAAACTGCAACAATGATGCTGGTCTTGGATTCCTCTGTGCAATCTCCCCCACAGCACTCAATAGAACTGAGGAGCACTTATATTCTCCAAGAGATATGTTCAAGGATGTTTATAATGACCACAAACGGGAAACAACCCAAATGTCCACCACAAACAATAATGGCAAATAAATTCTGGTATAACCATACAATGGAATACTATATAGCAATGGAAAAGAATGACCTACTACTATGCAATAACATAGATGAATTTCATAGACATAATTTTAAATAAGAGAAGCCAGATACTAAAGAGAATATACCGTATGGTTCTATGTATACAAGGTGATAGTTTGAATATATTGTCCCCCCAAAGTTCATGTTGAACTCTGATCCCCAGCTTGTCAGTGTTGGGAGCTGTTTGGGTCATGGGGGCAGATCCTTCACCCGTACATTAACGCCTTCCCTGGGGGGTGCTGGTGGGGGTAGAGAGTGAGTCCTCACTCTGTTAGTTCTCGGAGAGCTAGTTGCCTAAAGGACCATGGCACATCCCCTCGCTCTCTCTTGCTTCCTCTCACCATATGATCTGCTTGTACCCATGAGGCTGCCCACGGCCTATTCCGCCATGAGTAGAAGCAGCCTGAGGCCTGCGCCAGATGCCGCTGTCCCAGAATTGTGAGCCAAATAAACCTCCTTTCTTTGTAAATTACTCAGCCTCAGGCTGTTCTGTTATAGCAACACAAATGGACTAATACAGAAAATTGGTACTGGGAGTGGGGCAGTATACCAATACAGATACCTGAAAATGCGGAAGCAGCTTTAGAACTGGGTAATGGGCCAAGGCTGGAGGAATTTGGAGGACTCAGAAGAAGACAAAAAGAAGAGGGAAAGTTTTGAATTTCTTAGAGATTGGTTAAATGGTTGTGACCAGAGTCCTGACAGGAACGTAGACAGTAAAAGCCACGCTGATAGGGTCTCAGATAGAAATGAGGAATGGGTTGGGAATTAGACAAAAGATCACCCTTGCTACACCATAGCGAGGAACTTGGCTGCATTGTGTCCATGCCCTCAGACTTTGTGGAAGGTAGGGCTTAAGGGTTGTGAATCAGAATATTTGGCAGAAGAAATTTCTAAGCAGCAAAGCATTCAGACAGCTGCATGGCTACGTGTAACAGCTTTCACTCAGTTATGGCGGCAAAGGCATGAAGAGAAGTCGGAATTTATAATTAAAAGGGAAGCAGAGTGTAAAGATTTGGAAAATTTTCAGTCTGGCCATGTGTTAGAGAATGAGACTTTTCAGGAGAAAAACCAATGGTGCAGCAGAAGGGTTGGATGATAAATACATTAATGTGGCTATGAGGCAGCCAGGTGCTAGCTGATAGCCAAGACAATGA
>NW_007726377.1:44664-46313 GCF_000696425.1 Galeopterus variegatus | reverse complement strand
ATGAGACTTTGGACTTTGGACTTTTAAGTTGGTGCTGGAACAAGCTAAAACTTTTGGGACTATTGGGATGGAATGATTGTATTTTGTTTGTGGGAGGGACATGAGTTTTGGGGGGCCAGAGGCAGAATGATGGAGTTTGGATCTGTTGTCCCCTCAAAGCTCATACTGAAATCTGGTCCCCAACTTGGCAGCATTGGGAGCTGTTTAGGTCATGGGGGTGGATGACTCATGAATGGATTAATGCCCTCCCTGGGGGGAGGAGGCTGAGCTCTTGTTCTATTAGTTTCCAGGAGAGCTGGTTGTTTCAAGGATCCTGGCACCTACCCCCTCTCTTCCCCTCTCTCTCTTGTCATGTGATCTGCCGCACCCGCAGGCTGCCTGCCATGAGTAGAAGCAGCCTGAGGCTTGTTAGGTTCGGCTAGAGGAGAAACGGGAGAGAAAGACCCAAGCCAGATGCTATGTCAGCCAAAAGCTTTATTCCACTGATGTGGAGATTGAACCAGATCAGTTCCCCTGAAGCAAGGAAAGCAGGAGGTTTATAAGAGTTTTAGGGAGGGTTCTGGCAGAATAATGGGCCATTTCGAAATCAGTGGTACACAAGGTGACACAGCCCTTGTGGTCTGATAACATCTGGTCGGTTAGAGCATAGGCTTCTGAAGCATTTCTTCCAGCCCAGCCCAATTGCCTTAAGCTGGCCATGAGGCCTAGTAAGGCCCATGCCAGAAGCAGCTGTCCCAGAATTGTGAGCCAAATAAACCTCTTTTCTTTAAAAATTACCCAGTCTCAGGTGTTCTGTTATAGCAGCACAAAAAAGGACTAATACACAAGGTGCTTCAAAAAGTACATGGAAGGGTTTGTATTATCTTTTAATGCTATTTTTCCTTGAGTTTTTGAAGTTCCCAAGCATGAAGACTTAGAACAAGGAAATTGATCTAAGGCAGTAAAGGGCAGAATACTGCTTATCTTGAGAGGTTAGTTACTGACTGGAGGGGACACAAGAGCCTTTGGGGAGGCTGGAACACTCTAAATCTTGACCTGGGTGGTGGTCACCCAGGTGTGTACATGTGTAGAAGTGAATCAAGCTCCATGCTGAAGATCCGTGCACTGAATGTGGGTTATATCTCAATTCAAACAAAGCAAAACAAAGAGCTCCTGCCAATCAACAGGGAAACGATAGGAAATCCAGATGCTCAATGGGCACAGGACATAAACTGGCAATTCACAGAAAGATAAATCCTGGTAGCTAACACATATTTGAAAAGATGCTCGATCATATTAGTAATTAGACAAATATACATTGAAACAAGACACCGCTTTACACCTATCAGATTACCAAAGCGTGGGGTACCATGCATTAGCCGGGATGTGGGAGGTAAGAGGTGGGAGATGGTGCATAGCCACGTGCCAGCAGCCGCTAGTGATATAAAGCCAGTGCACACCTTGAAACCCAGAGTTCCAACTCTCAGTGCTTGTGTGGGTCAGCAAGGGGACTGGTCTGATGACATGGTCACTGTGGTGTTATTTATAGGAGTGCTGAGTTGAAGTCAACCTTGGTGTTCATTGGGGACAGGGGATAAGTAAAATGTGGTGGGGACACGCTATGGTATGCTGTGCAGCAGTTAGAAGCAACAAACTTTTTTTTTTTTTTT
>NW_007726377.1:42168-43731 GCF_000696425.1 Galeopterus variegatus | reverse complement strand
ACAACTCTGAGCATTGTATGAGGATACGTGCATATTGGAAGGCATACATTCCACATCCAAGTTGGTGCATAAGTGGGCGGGAGGTGGGTGAGCAAAATGACAGTAAAGGTTGGGGATGAAGGAGAAAATAAAGTAAAATAAAATATGATCCAGCTGTTCTACTTAAAAAGAGAAATGAAAGTATATGTCTACACCAAGATTTGTATACGGATGTTCATAGCAGCTTTAGTTATAATAGCCAAAAACTGGAAACAACCCAAAGGTCCCTCGATGGGTATATGGATGAATGAATTGTGGTATAACCATACAATAGAATGCACTCAGCAATAGAAAGGAAAAATCATCGATGCACTCAACAATAAAGATGTCTCTCAAAATAATCATGCTAAATGAATGAATCCAGACTGTTTCATTCCATTTGTGGAGAAAATGCAAGTTAACCTACAAAGACAGAAAGCAGATGAGCGATTGCCTCCAGAGAAGGAGAGCGGAGAGGTGGGAGGGAGGGACTACCAGGGGGCAGGAGGAAACTTTTGGGGTGATGAATATGTTCATTACCTTGATTATGTTGATGGTTTCTCATACATATACCTATACCCAAACTCATCAAATTTTACATTTTAGATATGTGCAGTTTATTGTGTGTCAAGTAAAGCCATAAAAAACAAAATAAGAGGAGGGCTTTGCATTAACTGATGGTGATAACATACCTTGAACTAAAGGGTCTAATTTGCCCTTTTTAAACTAAAGGATATGAGTACCTTTCTGTACCTGAAATTAATAACTAACAACAACAAAGAACCAAAATAAGAAGGTGAAATGACTTACCCAGGCCTCACGGCTGAGACGCTGACTCCTAGAGCCACACTCGGAGGCGCAAGCTCTACAGGCACCAGTGCAAGAGAAATGACTGTACTTCGTGGGGAGAGTGGTGACTATATTCACCTACCCCTTAGGGGCTATCCATGGGAAAGGCACCAGGGACTCAGAGACCAGGGACAAGGCTCCCTCTAGGCCTTCTGCATCCAGCCTGGTAGAGAGACACTTGGACAGGTGGTCACAATGTTGGGTGAAGTCAGGGAGGGCTTCCTGTAGGAGATGATGCTTGAGTTCACACAAGTGTTTGGCCCAGAGCAAGCCTTCACTAAGTGTTATCTATTTATTATTACTGCTCCCCATGACATTAGAGAAAGGAGAGCAGACAGGAAGAGGGTGTTCTGGGCAGAGGGAGCTGCACCATCAAAGGCGGGGAGTGTTGGAGAGCCACAGATGATTTGGCTTGGCTGTGACAAGGGAGTGAGGCAAAGTACAGTATAAGTCTTTTCAGGGCTGGTTGATATCGTCCTGAAAGCAAGCCTCCTGGACGACACGGGGGAATGGGGCCATCTGGGGACGGGGTGATAGAGGGCTCAGAGAACACTGGGAGCTCCCCCAACTATAAGATTTGGCCTAGAGCTTTGCATGGTTGACCTGGAGTTTCAAGATTAACCTTGAATAAGTGCCTCCCATCTTCAGCCCTGCTGAGTCTAATCTGCATGCAGATGGCTTTAATCCATCAAGGAG
>NW_007726377.1:40165-41632 GCF_000696425.1 Galeopterus variegatus | reverse complement strand
CTCCCATCTTCAGCCCTGCTGAGTCTAATCTGCATGCAGATGGCTTTAATCCATCAAGGAGGGGTATCCTTGCTGGGCCTCTTTGCCTGCCTGACACATAGTAGGAAATTAATAAATATTAAGTTCCTGTCTCTTGCCTTCTTCCTTTCCTAGGACCCTCCCAGCCTCTGCCCAATACCCACCCACAGGGCCACTGTCCTTACCAGGCTATGACCAGAAAGTGGGCAGGCGGGGCTGGGTTGGGCCAGGTGGACCCTGTGTCCTAGGAAGGGCCAGGCAAACCCAGCAGGGACGGGCACCCCCTGGGCCAGATGGAGGGGGGAGGCTGCTCCTGATGCTTAGCCATGAAAAAGGCCCGTTGTGGGGCTTTGGGGGGAGAATATATTTATTTTGTTTCCTGAGCTGTGTGAACAGTCATTGTGCCGCCTGGATTGAGAGGGCTGTGTGTGGCTGGGGAGGGATTACGTCCCCCTCCCAGGTGGTATGATATGAAAAGGCCCCATTCAGCCAGGGCCTTGCTGACACAGGCGGCCCCAGGCTCCTGCGTTGTCCCGGAGCCTGGGGCCAGGGGTGTGTGGGGGGGGAGCAGCCATTTTAGACGTGTTCCCTGAGGGCCCTGCGCACCTTCAAATAGGGTCCCTCGGGCTGCTCACCTCAGAGGAAGAGATGACCAATGGGGTGGTGTGAGACACAGGACAGCCATTTGGTCCCAGTCTCATTTTCTCTGAGGGCCTCACATTTAGAATTGTGATGTTACCTTTGAGGGAGGTTTTACATCCAGCCACCAAGAACAGCTGACGGAGACCTTCACCAGACAACTCTAAATTCATGTTTGTTGCTGGGCCACATCTCCTACGGGCCTCTGAATTAATGTTTATATAATCCCTATGATATTTTGTGAATAGCATGATTATGTTTCATTATGTTTGGTGTGAGTGAGTGTGTGTGTGTGTTTGTGTGTGTAAAGAGTGCTAATTTGTTCACAGAAAATGTTTTAAACACGCCCTGATTTTTGTAATCCCGTTTTGACATTTCTTTACTTTTCAGTACTCTGGGATTTTCTGGGCCTCTGAAGGACCTTGGCATAGGGAGCCTGGGTCCTGAGCGTTTCTGGGCACAACGGGTGGATGCAGGCAGGCAGGGTGCCTGTGTCCCAGAAGCCGTGGGCAGGGGGAGGGGCTGAATCCTGGCCAGGCATTCCCAGGAGTGAGCAGCGAGGCTGGGAAGGGGGTCCTTCCTTGAAACTGTCTGCTTCCCAGATGCTCAGGCCTCTGGTAGGGAACATGAAGTTCAAGTGCTTGCTGGGC
This sequence comes from Galeopterus variegatus, assembly GCF_000696425.1. NCBI lineage: Eukaryota > Metazoa > Chordata > Mammalia > Dermoptera > Cynocephalidae > Galeopterus > Galeopterus variegatus. The sequence continues at coordinate 40,325 of NW_007726377.1, read as the reverse complement.
TATTCCCTGCCTCTTTCTGGGCTTGCCACCCACCAGCCCCACCCCTCCTAGCACCCTCCCCCTCCCCCTCAGTTCTCTACCACTCTATGCTCACACTGTCTGCCTGGTCCCACTAGCAGAACCTGTTTGACCCCAAGTGTGATGGGCTATGAAGTCCCAC
>NW_007726377.1:37782-39582 GCF_000696425.1 Galeopterus variegatus | reverse complement strand
TTCCCTGCCTCTTTCTGGGCTTGCCACCCACCAGCCCCACCCCTCCTAGCACCCTCCCCCTCTCCCTCAGTTCTCTACCACTCTATGCTCACACTGTCTGCCTAGTCCCACTAGCAGAACCTGTTTGACCCCAAGTGTGATGGGCTATGAAGTCCCACAGCACCCAGCTGCCATGAGATCTTTATCTCAGTGAGAGGGTAGCTCACGGTTGCTCTCCTGCCCATCGGCCACTCTCTGCCTTCTGGTTCCAGCTCTGCCTCTGCCTAATTGAGAGACCTCAGGAAGTCACTGAGCCTTGGTTTTCCCATCTGCACAATGGGAGACTGCACTGGTTGGTCTTCGAGGGCCCTCTCAGTTCAGATTTTCTGTGATTCCTGGAATCTGGGTGCAGGCATAACAGGGGTCAAATTAAAAATTTTTACATGGGCATCTGGTCATGCTGGGGTGCTGGTGGCTTTTAGATCCATGCTCCTGGGGAGGTTGAAGGTGTTTGGCTAATGTAGAGCCAAGCTAAGGAGGAAGGGAGTTGGGAGGGGGCTGCATGCTTTGGGGAGGGGCTTGGCTCTGGGGAGCTCTGAGCTCCCAGCTGTCTGTTGTAAAACAGAGGCCTCCTCCTGGGGGAGAAAGAGCACCATTTGCTCTCCAACAAGGCTTTCAAGGCCCCTGATGGGAGGCATTTCTGTGTGTCGGGATGGCCCAGCTCTTGCTCCTGGTCATGATCTTGTACTCGCTGGTGAAAGGAAGGTGGGTGAGGGGTGGAGTGTGGTCTGTGCGAGGTCCGGAACCCCAGGCTGGGTGTGGCTTAAACACCTGGTAGATGCGTCTGGCCAGTGGCCTTCACTGAGATGGGACATTACTTGGGCTTTGGGAACAGAGCTCTGGTTTCCCTGGAACATGATCTACTCATCCCAGAGTGAGCTGAGATGTTCTGGGAAGGATGGAAGGATGGATGCATAGATAAGATTAAGCTGATCTGAGGGAGGAATCCCTGATGACTTTTTCTAGATGACTACATGAACTGAGTGAGTCTGGAAGGGAGAGCTGCAGGCTGGGGCTGTGGGAAGGAGATGGAGGTTCGGCATGGAGGAGAGTGGGGACCAGGCAAGGATGACTTAGGTTAAGACCTGTTGAGTTTGAAGCAATGGAAGGGGAGCCAAGCAGAAACATCTGGCTTGCAGCTGGAGCTCAGGAGAGGGACCCTTGTCAAGGTGGGGAATGTAGATGTGGAAATTTCATACATAGAGATGATAGTGAAGGTTCCGTGAATGGGTCAGTTCTCAAAGGAGAGACATTAAAGTGAGAGGAGAAGAATGAGGGCAGGGACTTGGGGAGGTTCATGGTTAAGGAGCCGGTGAAGTACTGTCAGCGAGCGGGCAGAGGGGAGAGAAGCGTGCAGCCTCCTGAGGCCCACGGGAGGGCGAGGCTTCGGGAAGTCGATCATAGCAGGTCGTGTGGAGCTTGCAGAGCAGCAAGCTGGGGAAAGCAGGTTGGATTTCTCTCTGGTGAGTCCTGGGGGAGAATTTTGGTGGACTGTTGGCAAGAGAACGTCATGGTTGAAGGGATTAAGGAGGGACTGTCTAACTAACATTTGCAACAACATGGACGGACTTAGAGAAAATTATATTAATTGAAACAAATCGGGCACAGAAAGAGAAATGTCACATGCTCTCACTTATGTGTGGGAGCTAAAAATAAATAAATATACAAACAAATAAAGGTGGGGGGAGAAGGCACAGCAATCACAACAATTCCTTGAACTTGTTAAGACAAGTGAACAGATATGATAGGGGAGGGGTGGGG
>NW_007726377.1:35021-36210 GCF_000696425.1 Galeopterus variegatus | reverse complement strand
TGGAGCCCAGTTCCCATCTACAAACCCAGTGATATGAAGCCAAGCTACTCTAAAGTTTCCTCCCACTTCAAATCATCTATGACTATGCTCTTCTGATCATGAGCGGAGTTCCTTCAAAGTTGCTTAGAATCAGCACACCTGGGCTGACTAGGCTTTTGCAGATGATTCCATTTAATATTCCTGAGGGTACAGATTGGGCCATTTATTGTCACATCTCCACAGCCTTTCCTCTATGATCAGTGATAGGATCTTAGGAGATTAATACTAAGCATTCCTTAAATGAAAAAGAAATAATTTCCAATTATACTCTGATTCCCTAGATACACGTTTAAGGATACATAGCACGCGGTTCTCATGGTAGACAACACGCCGCAGTGTTTGCCAGCTATTTGAAGATTATCCTCGATGACAGGACAGGATGTGTCCCTGTGGCCAGTTTCTGCTGGGACATCTGCATGTGGCTTTGCAGCTTTGGGTTTGGGCTTGTCCTTACATTCGTCCGCCCATCAGCACAGCACTGGGAAGCATCACGTTTGGGTGCCTGCCACAGTGTAAAAGAGAAGCTGACAATTTGGAATGTATCCAGGGTCAAGTGGCCAGATGGTGAAGCGTCTGGAATGTCACAAATGAGGAGTATTTAAAAGAACGGATGATATTCACCAGAAGAGAGGGAGATGCGATAGCTGCCTGTGAAATACTTAAAGGGTTGTCATAAGGAGTGGTGTCCAAGGTAACTTGGACTAGTTTGTTTTTTTCCCTGCATGTGCCTCCTGAGAACAGTCCTGCCACTGGTGGATGTAAGTTATAGGGAGGCCAATTTCAGCTCAGACTAAGAACTTAGACATTTTTTTCAACTGATTTATAAGAACGTGGAATTGGCTTCCCAGTGTGGTAGAAAATAGATGACCATTGCTAGGACTGAAGGAAAGAAGATCGCATGGGCTCGGTGGTTGGACTAGGGGACTTCTCAGGTCTCTTCCAGCACGGAGATTCCAGAATCCTAAATAATTTAGCACACTGGTATAAAGAGAAAGTTCTTTGCTTTGTCAATTTAGAAACCGTCCACTGGTCTCCACTGCGGTTCATCTAATTCCTGGCTGGTCTCCTCTAAACACATTTCTCTATTCAGTGGTTTTGGCCTCCCCACTGAAATGACTGTAAGTCTCTCTCCTGTGTGTTTAAAAAAAAA
>NW_007726377.1:32532-33594 GCF_000696425.1 Galeopterus variegatus | reverse complement strand
TCTTGGAATTATGCAGAGTACGGCCCATAAAATAGAAACTAATCTATCAGCTGCTAGGCTTAAAATAAAAAGTGCTTCACAACCACTTTACGTGTGACAACATCACTGCCAAGCAGAAGTAGCCGTCGGCTCCCCCACCCAGGGCTCTATCGGGTTTTCTTTTCGTAGTGGCATAAACTGTCAGCGCCAGAATGGCTCTCAGGGATCGTCCAAGTCCCTTCATTTTACAGATGAGGTTTCGTTTGAAGCTTAGTTCCAAGCGGGCTTGGCGTCCAACAGGAAAGCGTTAACATTTTCCAGAAGCAGCCGTCGCCTCTCAGCTGAAGGCTGGTTTAACATGAAAGTCCACGTCTTGTTTCAATTAGCTCTGGTGCTCTGGGCAGGATGACTGTGAGCGCGGGGGACGAAGTGATGTCACTGCAGACCCCAGGTAAAAGCCGCGGGACAGCAGAGCCCTCTCTAGCTTAGTCGGCATTGGAGGGAGCAGTGGGGCTGCTGCTTCTGGAGCAGCTGGTTCTAGGTGGCAGCTACAGTCATCAGGGGCCACTACGCGACAGGCACCTCAGTGGCGCGGCTCAGGGAGAGACGGGAGCNGTCATCAGGGGCCACTACGCGACAGGCACCTCAGTGGCGCGGCTCAGGGAGAGACGGGAGCGTCTCTCCGCCAGGTTGGGTAACAGACGCAAGGGCGCCACCTACTGGCCGTGGAGATCAGGGACGCTGCCTGTTTGGATCCACTGTGGGTACAGGTCTGTCTAGCCAAATTTGCCGGGCAACGTTTCCAAGGGCTTGAGCCGTTTGAAGAGGAGCCTTTTCTCTAGCTACATCCCCAACACCCTGCACCAACACTAGCTCCTCCACCTACCGCATCTTACAGGGAAACTGAATTCTGCCACACGGAATCAGTGTCACAGAGGAAGGGCTCGAATTCCCTGGGATCATGAGGTCTCTGTAAGCCCCTGCCTACTTACTTTTCTTTTCCGTGTGTGTGTGTTAGAGGAAAGGAGGGAGGAATGAGGGAGGTTGTGCTGACGATTGCAAGTATGTTTTGAGCCCGGAGGA
>NW_007726377.1:29672-31376 GCF_000696425.1 Galeopterus variegatus | reverse complement strand
CAGCTTCCTGGGAGGGGAAGGGTCTTTTCCAGGGCTCTCAGAGGTGCAAAAGTCAGAGAAGCAGTGGGCTGGATTCTGCGGGCCAGGTTCTGGTCCTGGCTCTGCTGTGAAGTGACTGTGTGCTCTTGAGCAAGTCACCTAATCCCTCCAAAAAAGATGAGAGCAGGACTTGGCCTGTGTCTCCAAACACTGCAGGTTGTGACCCATTAGCCAGAGGTCATAAAATCAGTTTGGGCAGAGTAAATACTCAGGGATCCCACAAGCAACCAGCAACTATCTCAGCCTGGTGAAATTTGATACAAGATGACAGTGCCCCCAAATATTAAGGACATTTGTAGCTTCTTGCAACTCTTACTCAATGTAGGACACCTTTTCAGTTTAGGCACCTAAAGAGACAGGGAGCTTACTACCTAACAGGAAAGACGGTTCCCTTACAATAAAATAACAGCAATGATGATGATGACTATGACTAACATTTATTAAGCTTGTGTTTAGCGGCAGGCACTATACTAAGTTAATCATTTGCAAGTCATCATTTAATCTTCACAACGCTCCTTCCTATGAGGTAGGTGTGATCATTACTATTCTACTTTATAAGTGAAGAGACTGAGGTTCAGAGAGGTTAAGTACTGCCCCAAGTCCCACAGTTGGGATTTGATGCTGGGTGTGTCTGACCCCACTTGTAAAGTCTGCATGGCACTGCACCTTCCTTACCGGACAGCTCTTGTGCTCAAGGAAGTTCTCCCTGCCTCCACCTGCTAGTCACACCCTCATGGAGCCCTATCACCTTGAATATGGATGGAACTAGCAACTGCTTCTAACAAATAGGATACATCAAAAGGGATGGATGTCACTTCTGAGATGAGGTTACAAAAGCCTGACTTCTGTCTTGTTCTCTCTCTTCCTCGCTCGCTCTCTGGAAGCAAACTGCCATGTCGTGAGCTGCCCGATGGAGAGCCCATTAGGGCGACAGCCACATGAGTGAGCTTGGGAGCCCCCCAGCCTTCGAGGACTGCAGCTCCAGCCAGTACCTTGATTGCAGTCTCCTTAGAGACCAGGAAGTAGAGGCACCCAGCTCAACTGCACCCTGATCCTGCTCCCTGGGAACTGTGAGATAATAAACACTTGTTTTAAGCCTAAGTGTCGGAGTAATTTGTCACCCAGCAACAGAGAGCTGATGCACTCCCATCACCTCTCCCTAGTGTTACATTTGAGAAACCAGACTGTCTTTACTTACTTTCTGTTTTTACACATTTGCGGATTGTATCCGCACCTGCTTGGAGCATTTTCTTTTCCAATTTCTCGAGTGTCCTCAGGGATATGGGAAGGTTCCTAGGCTCTCCACCTTCTCTGGAAAATGTGAGTGTGTTAACATCCCTCTTAGATGGGGCACTCAGATGGGCACCCAGTGGTGTTGGGATGGTCACCTCTCTCTGGCTTCACTGTCCCTGTGTTTGAAGACCACTCCTTCACTAACCAGCTGTGTGACCTTGGGTAAGTCACTAAACTTCTCTAGGCTTCTGTTTCCTCATCTGTAAAGTGGGGATAATATAGTCCCACTCTCACGGGTTGTTGTAAGGATTAAATAAGATAATGAATGCTAAGTACTTAGAACGGTGCCCAGCATGTAGTGGGTACTTAATAAATGCAGCTGCCACATTGTTCGTTGGCACTTGGCACCTCCCTGTTCTGTTCAAACTGCTA
>NW_007726377.1:28419-28885 GCF_000696425.1 Galeopterus variegatus | reverse complement strand
GTGCTGGTCTTTATTCTGCAGAAAACTCCACAAATCCTTACCCATCTGCTGGGGCTGTTTCTCCACCTCAGGTAACACCAGCTAAAACCAAGGGTTCTGATAGGTAGAAAAACAGGCTGACTCACCTAGGAAGGAGTCTTTTCAGTAAGAGCAGGTGAGAGGTGCTGTGTGAGGAATATATTCAACTTTCCTGTCCCTGTGTAACTGTCAAAGTGCATAAGAACCACCAGAGAGCTCAGCAGTTCCCCTCTGGTGCTGGCTGCATGGACCGTGGTCCTCTGAGGCAGGACAGTCCCACTGCCCACATTAAGCCTCAGACAAAGCTCCCTAGATCCCAGTTCTTTTGGTCCTACCAGCGGCCCTTCTCTGGGTGGGCTGCCCCACAAACTTAGGAATCACCCCCCTTCTCACCCATGGAGACCCTAGCTCCAGGGCTCAGCGCCCTCTCACTCCTGACTTGAAATGC
>NW_007726377.1:26039-26549 GCF_000696425.1 Galeopterus variegatus | reverse complement strand
TCTGCTCTGTATCGAACAAGTCCCTTATTAATTAACAAGAATTAATAGGATATTAATAGGCATTATGTATAAAGGGGTTCTATAGCCAAATGCTTTTGGAAAACATTGGGTTAAAGTTAAACAGGTTTCTTTATTGCAGGACTCCCTAGGATCTTAAGTAGGGTAACATGCATTATAAAATCACTACAAGGGGAATACAGCAGGACATATAAGTATCCCAAACTTATATGATCAGGGAATTCTTTCTTTATGGAGCATCTTGAGGGACCATATTTCATGGAACTCCCTCTGGGAACCAACAGTCCACAACATTCCCCATGTGTGGTCACCAGTATTGGCTGGAAAGTCTCCAACCTCACCTCCCATGGTGGCCCATCTTGTTTTCAGGCAGCTTTAATTCCTGGGAGGCACAAAGCCCATTGGCCCTGCTCTCTGGAGTAGCACAGAAACAAACCCAAACTCTGTTCTGCTGGAGAGTCCTCTGGAAAGCTCTCATGTGTGGGCCTCCTC
>NW_007726377.1:18630-25572 GCF_000696425.1 Galeopterus variegatus | reverse complement strand
CAAACCCAAACTCTGTTCTGCTGGAGAGTCCTCTGGAAAGCTCGCATGTGTGGGCCTCCTCGTCTCACGTCCTTCAGACAGAGTGTCTCTGCAGTAAGCCAGGTGCTCCCTAACAGCAGGCACCAGCTTTGCTTGTCATATCTCTGATGCCTGGCGCATGGTACACACTTGGTGAATGGCTGTTCAGCACATGAATGAATAAAGCCTCCCCTGGTTCACACCCCGATTTTGCCCTGTCCCTTGGTTCACACCCCGATTTTACCCCTCCACACTTCCACTGTCCTGGGTGCCTATTGCTGATGAGCCATACGGCCACACACACTGGCTCATGCATTTCCTGTGACATGCAGCCTCCGTGTCTCACTGTTTGCTTGGACATGCTTAACTCCTCAAATCCCACATCTCTCCTGCACACAGTCTCTGACAGCCAACTTACTCCCACCTCAAGGCCTTTGCACGAGTTGTGCCCTCTGCATGGGATACGGCCACCTCTCTCTCACCCTTCAGTTCTCAGCTGAAATGTCACCTCTACCTCCCCAAAGTAGCATCTGCCCATCACTCTCCATCCCACGACGCTGTTTTGCTTTCTTTAAAGGGTGCTTATCACCCCTCCAAGTTATCTTCTTAAAGTACTTGTTAATATGTTTGTCATTTGGCATCTAGTCTCTGCAGTCACTGCTGGGTGTATGGGGCCAGAACAGTCCCGGGCACTATATGGACACAATTTATTTTGGTTGAATGAACAACTTAAATCAGTAGTCATGGGAGGGGGTAGTGGTCTTATCACCCAGGACAACACAGACTCCCCTGCCATGGATCATTATAAATGCTGCTGTCACTGTTCAATCAGATCCCAGGGGCAGAGCAAGGCTTTGAGTGACTGTCCTTCTAACATAGGCTGATTCATGAAGAGCTCCTTCCAGCCGCCCGGGCAGCCTGCTGCAGCCGACGCCTATGAAAGGGGCCCTTGTCACCTTTCACTGAGTGGTCATTCACTGGGACTGGCTCGCCTGCCAGAGGATTTTAATTTTTTGAAAAAATTCGAACCATTTTGAAACACACAAGCCAAGCACCCAGGCACAGGTAGGAGAAGGATGAATACATTTATTTGGGGAGGCTCCTGAAGGAGACCGCAAAGGCAGAAGCCAAACCCGCCTCTCTGAAGCTTGGCTTGTTACCCCTTTCTTAGGTGTCCCTCCCAAAGCATTCAGTGTGTCAGTGCTCAGAGGGTAGGAGAGGTGGGGTGGGGCTGCTAGGAGCAGCTGGGAGGGGGTCTAAGGATGCTTAAGGGAGCAGGGGAGAGAGGTGAGGCCATGGCTGTTCTTGGGAACTTCGGATGTGTGCATTCTTGGTCCCTACACATCATCACAACCTGTTGAATGTTTGCTCCCTAAATATTTCATAAATCTGCCCCCAGCCTCCATCCCTGAATTCCTTTGCTCAAGGTCCATCATCACACACCTGGACTGTGAAATAAGCCTCCAAACTGGCCACCCGGCTCCTTGGCTAGCCTCCGTTCCATTTTCCAATCAGCAGCTAGCGTTAACAGTTCCAAAGTGGACATCTGATGGAATGACCCTCCTTAGAAAACTTTAGTCAAGCATCATCACTTGCAGCTAAAATCTGACTTCTTCCCTGGCCTTCTGGCTCCTCCAAGCTGGGCCCCATCTGCTGCTCCTGCAACACCTCCTTACCCCCCTGCCTTGCTTGTTATGCTCAGGAGAGATCAAGGAGCTTGTGGTATCCTGCCCACATCACGCTGCTTGACAGCAGGGCAAAAGCTCAGAAGTGTGTCCGGGAGCAATAGAAGATGGAGCTGGTGGAATCTGGGAAGTCTTCCTGGAGGAGGTGATATTAGAGTTAAGTCTTAACGGAAAAGTTAGGGTTAACAAGGCAAAAAAGAGGGGGAGGAAGTTTTGGATCAAATGATTTGCTCAAGGATCTTATGGTGGAGTTGATGTTACTGCTGCTAGGGTGGGGTGAGGGGTGAGGTCAGAAGAGAGAATTGAACATGGACTCCTGGAGGCTGCTCTTTACGTCCACTTGGGTCCGGAAATGAGGCTTTGGGATGGTGTAAGGTAAGCAGTTGGAGCTAAGACACTTACATAAAACCAGGACTGCGTGGGTCCATAGTTTCAGAGCAAGGATAGATGAGGTGAAATCATGCCCATAAGGGCAACAGGAAATGACAAGGCTGCATATCCATCTCCACATGAGCTTTGGATTAAAAAAAAGTCTCCACAGGAGAAATCAAATTCCCAGGTTTGCTCTTCACATGGGATTGAGCTGAAATGTACATGACCTCTGAGGCCCAGCATCCCTCAACCTGAGAAATTAATAAAATTAATGCCCAACGTGTGATTGGCCTGGAGTGTCCGCAGTAGGAGCAGATGTAAATGTGTTCCGCATGGATGCTCCAAAAACCCAGGCAGCAAGGAATTCTCATGGAAAAATGGAGGCCTGGTGACCGTGAGCTGACAGTTTAAAGAGTGTCAAAATACATGAACAACAACTCACTGTGAGTGCAGATCAGAGGACTAGGGCCACAAGAACCTGCATGAACAGAACACCGACCCAGAGGAAACAGCAAACAAACACACTTACCAAGATTAAGGACGTTAGAGTCCTCTGAAAAAAGGACAGGAAGATTTGAAGGAGAACCATAGTGGGTTGAGTTGTGTCCCCTCCAAATTCATGTCTACTGGGAACCTTAGAATGTGACCTTATTTGGAAATAGGGTCTTTGCAGATGTAAGTCATTAAGGATCTTGAGATAAAATCTTCCTGGCTTTAGGGTAGGCCCACCCTAAATCCAATGGCTAGTGTCTTTACAAGAGACAGAAGAGAGAGATTTGGGTACATAGAGACAAAGAAAAGACCACGGGAAGATGGAGGCAGAGACTGGAATTGTGCACCCACAAGCCAAGGAATCACCAGAAGCTAAAAGAGGCAAAGAAGGACTGTCCCCTAGGGCCCTCAGAGAGAGCAGGGCCCTGCTGACAGCTTGATTTCAGACTTCTGGCCTCCAGAGTTATGGGAGAATACGTTTCTGTCCTAAGCCACCAAGTGTGTGGTAATTTGTTGCAGCATCCCTAGGAAACCAAGATGAATTTTTAAATGTGACAAATAGAGTCTTTATCATATTTTTTAAAAGTTTGCAGAATAGTTTGCCAAGCCCTGCTCTACAGCATGGTGTTCACATGGATCCAAGACCCCTTGTCAGGACCCTGTGGTCCATCTACTGTCTGAGACACACACGGTGGAAAACACTGATCTAGAGAAGGGGTAGTTGGTTCAAAAGCCCACAGGAGCCAGGCAGGGAACGTGAATAAGTAAAGGAGATCAGAGGGGTCTACAGCCCACAGTAGCTGCATCTGTATGTGGTCACAGAAAAGCAAGATGCATGAAAGTGTGCATAACACAGTCTCATATTTATAAAGTAGCAAAAACTACAGACACCCTCTACAAACATGTGTGCATGTATGTTCATGCATGTCTAAACATGATTGGAGCAGGCTGTGCATTAGGTTGATGACACGGATATTACCTGAATGGGGGCGGGGGGTGGATGCTCCTGTGAGTGAGTAGGGAGGAAAGCTGAGCAAGAGGAGAAACAGAGCATATATGATATGATCATATTCCTGCTTTATGTCCAATTGTCTATGTGGATAAGAAAAATATATACAATTAAACAAATACCAAGGATAAAAACAGTATAAAGTAAAGAGGCATTGCTGCTGCTCAGCTCCAGCCACCCATCATCCCGAAGGAATAAAGGCTGAGTGTTACCAGATCTCCTGAAGCTTCAAAAGAAGCTGGAAATCTAGATTTTTATGTGAAATTAAAACATGGTGCAGCTAGCAAACAAGGAGGAAAGAATACCCATTCTACACCATTGCTTCCAGAAAACACTGTGCAGGAAAACCAAACACATCTGGGGGCACCTCCAGCACACACCTGTTTGCAAATCCTGACCTCAAGTGTATCGAGCTAGCAGGTGCTCATGACCAGAGTGGGGCCAGGGCTTCCTAGTCCCTCTGTGGGGAGTGAGGGGTGACAGGGAGGAGAAGGTGGCTGACATGTATTGAGCGTGCTGGGTGCCTGGTCTTCTGATAAGTCCTTCACCTGCTTTTATTTGTTTATTTGGCACAAAGTGGGATTAAGATCATTGCACGGATGGGGAAATCGAGGCTCTATTAAGTAATTTTCCCCAAATCATGCAGCTCTTAAGTGATGGAGCTGGATCAAATCCAGAGCTGCCTTCCCTGGAAGCCTTTCCTCTGCACCCTGTGGCCTCCCTGTAGCCCTGAGTGTCCCAGCTCACCTCCTCCCTCTCTGCCCTTCTTGCTCCTCTTCCCTCCTTTTTCACCCCCTCCATGATCTTCCCGGCTCATGTGTACAAGTCACCATGCATAGCTGCTGGGCGGGTAGGGCTCAGCCAAATCTGGGTTGCGCTTTGACAGACGCATCACTTATATGCTCACTGATTAGAATGGGAAAGATGTTATTAGGGAAGCTCAGACAGCCCTTCTGCTTTACAGTTGGGGAAACTAAGGCCCAGAGAGCGTACATGCCTGCCCAGGGTCACACAGCTGGGATTCCCATGCCTCTCTTTCCCCAGGCCCTCCCTCTGTGGCATTAAATGGATATGAAGTTGTCTTTTAGCCTTAGCTGGAAATCACAGGTGAGCTCAGGGAGAAGAGACAGCATGACACCCCCCAACCTACCTCACAGCCAGTGTCCCTCACCCCGCACCCCCGGCAGTGCCTGGTGGAAGGCCAGGCAGCTCAAGGGCTCCACTGGCAATGGGGCTGAAGGAACTTTGGGAGGCCCTGTCCTTGGGGCTTGCTCTGTGTTTCTCTTTGCAGCCACCGCTTCGCCCTTGGGCTGTTATTAGCAAAAGTGAAAAAGCCCATAATGACTGGAGCTGGCTCAGCCCTGCGGGAGCCTCTGAGCCAGCTCTTTTGATACAGGGCAGCACTGGCTAAGAAGGGAGGGGGGCTGCGGAAGGCGCTCCTGTCCACCCCTACTCTCCACACCCCTGGGAGAGGCCCTCATGTGAGGCATAGCTGCACCCCTTGCTGGTAGACCTCTGTGAGCAGGTGACCTGGGCAATTCTATGGGCTCCACAGGAATGGTTCCTGCCACTCTTGCTATGGTGTCATCGTCTGCCACTCTTTAAGCCCCTTTATGCTCCTGGTTCTTCCTCTCTCGGTTACATTGCAGGCCCTCGCCATAACATGGGAAGGTTGGCTACATTCCTGCATCCCTTCTGGATCACAGGACGCCCGTTGGGCTGCCTCAGGGCCTCTCAGACCCTAGAAAGCCACCCAGCATCTCCACCCTGCATGGCCACTCCTTTCCCAGTCCTGGGTGCATTCTCAGGGCTGCCACCTCCCAGAGTCCAGCTGCAGTTGTCCTTCTTCAGATCCCGCTCTTAAAAGGGGGGCTATCACCCCTCCATGCCCCCACACCCTCCCCTGGGATGCAGTGGAAGGTTCATTTCCAACTCCCTTCTTCTCCCCAGCTTGGAAGCTACTAACCAGTCTCCCTGGCCAGAAAAATCCTCTCCCAGGTAGCACTGCTCCTGGATCTTTCTAGATGTGTACTGAGGACAGTTTTGAGACTACAAGCCAGACGTTATCCTGATTTTATTCTGTAGATCGTCCATGGAGCTCCACCTTGGAGTAAAGCTGGGTCTGGATCTTCCTTCCCAAATGGGGAAGGGTCCTATGTTAAGGCAAAATTGGGAGAAAATCCAAAACAGTTAATACTTCACACTTCATCTTGTCACCACTGTGTGGCTCTTACCCCCTGTCATATCCCTGTTCACCTTGAACCTGCCCCCGTGTCTTAGGTTTCTGTTCTCCTTGGTGGGGCTGTGCTTCCTCAGATGGCAGCTCCTTCTGATGATGTCTGGACAGATGATGGGGCAGCTGAAAACATGTCTCTTTAGGTTGCTGTGGAAGGATGCCTTGGCCTGAAGACCATGGGCCTCTATTGCCAAACCACGGCCTGGATCCCCAGCACCCCTGGCTTTGGTTCTAGGGTTCCCACCTACAGGCCCTGCTGAAGTGCTGGGCTGTAGAGAAAAGGGCATAAAAGCCAAAGCAGTGGCATTTGTATCTGGCATCGTCACTTCCTAGCCATGTGACCTCAGGGAAGAAACGAGTTCTCCAAGCCTTAGTTTTCTCATCTGTAGGATGGAAGTAGGAATACAATCCACAGTCCCCTTATTGAAACACTTGGGGTGACATATGCTTCAGAATTCAGAATTTTCCAGCTTTCAGGCAGGTAATATGGCGCATATACTGCACATTATCTAATACCCCAGTGGGCTCTGAAAGCACTGTGCAATCAAACACTTCAGTATTTCTGCAGCTGCACTTCTGAACAAACATGCTCAGTGAAATAAATGAAAACCATAAATTGCCCGATGTCTATTTAGAACAAATTTTGTTGCCGAATGAGTTAAACTATTTTGTTTTCAGTTTTCAGAGCCTCGGAGGTTTGGAGTTGTAGATACAAGCCATCTTACACTGTGTCCTCATAGATAATGGCACAATATTAAGGGATCAAAAATGTTCATAGCCTTGAGGCCAGACCCAAACCCAGCTGTGAGATAAGGCAAGTTTGATGACAGGGCTAGGGGTGATGGGTGGGGAGAAGAACTCTGGAGTGGCTGTGCCATCACCCAAGTGTTGCAGCCATGGATTCAAAATCAGCAGCTCCTGATTGCCCCAAACTTGCCCAGAACTCAGAAGTTGCTGAGCAGGTGTTTGGCATTGGGCCTGGAAACACCCATCCTCACCCACACTCCATCTCAGCAAGGCCCCTAGCCCCTGGTGCCCCCTCCTCCCCATCTGTCCCTCCATCCCAGCTAGAGCCTAGGGGCATGGCCCAGCCCGGGGGAACAAGTGGTAGAACCCCCCAGAAAGCCCTA
>NW_007726377.1:16980-17841 GCF_000696425.1 Galeopterus variegatus | reverse complement strand
CGCGTGTGTGTGTACGCACTGAGGCCAGGAGCCCTTTATGGTAACTGGTGGCTGGGAAGGCTTTTTCCTCTCTTGTTCCCAGTCACAAAGCTTTGGAGCACAGTGTCCTTTGTCACCAGGGCTAGAGGGGCCGGGCAAGCAGACCTGCGGGAGAGGAGCGGGGAAGGGCCCGCATGGCCGCCTCTCATTCCCGTGCTGGCTGAAGAGTGCATTCTTCACAGGGCCTTGGCAGTGGGCAGGTTGGGCAGTTGGGGAGGGCTCCCAGAAGGTGGTCCCGTGGCAGGTAAATCTTATAAAGCAAGTATGTATTTCATTCCACAGGTCTGAGTGTGAGGCATCTCATGTTCTTATATTTCTCAAAATCAAATTGAATGCAGCCCTGAGACCTCGCTTCCCAGGATGATGAGAAATTCCACCTCAGACCGTCCTCGGTGTTTTAATGAAAGAAAGCCTAGGAATGGGCTCAGCAGAGCTGGCCGCTGAAGTGCTCACTGTCCAAGCCTGCGTGGCTCTTGAGGGTGGCTGCTCCTTCCCGCCCTGCCTGATGGGCATTCAGGATCATTCGTCACAATACCAAGGCCAAGGTCCAGTCCTCCACTCACTTTGGAACTCAAAAGAAAGTTTAGAAATCCTGCTCAGACCAACCCTCATAGAGAAGGGGCAGCTGGACCCGAGGGAGGTGACATGGCTTGTCCAGAGTGACCTTGTGAGTGGTAGAGTCAAAGACAGAGCCAGGTTTGCTGGCTCCCAGGCAGGCTGTATATCTACTGCCACACCTGCTTATGACAAGTGTGGAAGCAGCATCCTCAGGGCTGGGATGATACCACATCCACCCAGTCCTACTGCAAAATTGCCCCATTA
>NW_007726377.1:14294-15911 GCF_000696425.1 Galeopterus variegatus | reverse complement strand
GTGTCAGTCTGGAGATTCATCCTTTTAGATGCAAATTGGTCTCCCTCGCCTCCGTCCCCCTCTGCTTATTTCCCTCTTGGCCTGCTGAGATCCTGTTTATTGGTTAATTCCTTCCTGATTAGGCAGATCCTCCCTTTGCCCCAACAGTTCCTTGGTGGTAAACATATTTCTCTTTCGTAAAATGCATTTCCTCAGTCACTTGCCAATTGTCAAACTCTCCAGTGATTCTTTTCAACAACACAGATTGCTTACATGTGCCTCCAAAGTCAAGGTCTCCTGGACTACCTTGTTCCCACACGTACTTGCCTTCCCACTTCCTAAGAGTCCAGTTCAGCAGCCCCAATTCTCTTGTCCTGCTTGGGTTGCTCATCTTTTTTTAAAAAAAAAATTTTAATTTACTCATAGTAGTTGTATAGAGTTATGGGGTACTGAGTTGTATTTCAGTACATGTATATAATGCGCAATGATCAAATCAGGATCATTAGCTCATCCATCACCTCAAATATTTATCATTCCTTTATGTTGGGAACATTCAAAACCCTCTCTTCTAGCTATTTAAAAATATACAATAAATTGTTAACTATAGTTATCCCGCAGTGCGACAGAACACTAGCACTTATTCCGCCTATCTAGCTGTAAATCTGTATCCAATCTCTTCCTATCTTCCTCCCTCCCCTCCCCAGCCTCTAGTAACCACTGTTCTACTCTCTGCTCTATGAGATCCACTTATTTAGTTTCCACATGAGTGAGAACATGTGGTATTTATCTTCCTGTGGCTGGCTTGTTTCACTTAACATGATGTCCTCCAGGCTCATATGTGTTGCTACTAATGACAAAATTTCATTCTTTTTTATGGCTGAATAGTATTCCATTGTATGTATATACCACATTTTCTTTATCCATTTGTCTGTTGATGAACACTTCCGTTGATTCCATATCTCGGCTATTGTGAATACTGCTGTGGTAAACACAGGAGCGCAGATATCTCTTCAACATACTAATTTTCTTTCCTTTGGATATACATCCAGTAGTGGGATTGCTGGATCTTATGGTAGCTCTATGTTTAGTTTTCTGAGGGATGTGCATACTGTTTTACATAATTTACCTTCCCACCCACACCGTACAAGAAAGAGTTCCTTTTTCTTTGCATCTCTCCAGCGTTTGTTATTTTTTGTCTTTTTAATAATAGCTATTCTAACTGGGGTGAGATAACATGTCATTGTGGTTTTGATTTACCTTTACCTGATGATTAGTGATATTGAGCATTTTTTCATATACTTCTTGGCTATTTATATATCTTCTTTTGAGAAATGTCTATTCAGATCATTTACCCATTTTTTAATCAAATTGTTTTTGCTGTTATTTGAGTTCCTTGTATATTCTGGATATTAATCCCTTGTCAGATGAATAGTTTGCAAATATTTTATCCCATTCTGCCGATTGTCTCTTTACTCTGTTAATTGCTTCCTTTACTGTGCAGAAACTTTTTAGTTCAACATAGTCCCATCTATTTTTGTTTTTGTTGTCTGTGCTTTTGAGGTCTTAGCCATAAAATCTTTGCCCAAGTCAATGTCCCAAAGTGTTTCCCCTATGTTTCTTCTAGTAGTTTCATGATTT
>NW_007726377.1:12531-13502 GCF_000696425.1 Galeopterus variegatus | reverse complement strand
CAGCACTGATTATTGAAGAGACTGTCCTTTCCCCAATGTATGTTCTTGGTGCCTTTGTTGAAAATCAGTTGGCTGTAAATTCATGGATTTGTTTCTGGGTTTCCTACTCTGTGGTCTATGTGTCTGTTTTTATGCCAGTACCATGCTGTTTTGGTTGCTATAGTTTTGAAATATATTTTGAAGTCAGGTAATGCAATGCCTCCAGCTTTGTTCTTTTTGTTCAAGATTGTTTTGGCTATTTAGGGTCTTTTGTGATTTCATATGAATTTAAGGATTGTTTTTCTATTTCTGTGAAGAATGTCATTGGTTAGCTCATCTTTCCTTTAATGAACTCAAAGCCCTTTCTGCTGGGAGTGTGCAGGAGCTGATTTCAAGCAGTAGAAGAGGAAATTTAAGCCTAGAGTGAGAGAGAGGCAGATCTGGGATCCATGGCTGGGTCCACAGTTGTCCATGGCTGGGTCCTTGGCTGGGGTCACAGCTGGGTCTGTGGCTGGGTCCACAGAAACATCTGTCTCTGACTGTAGTCAAGTGGCCCTAGTACTCTGGTCTGGGACCTCTGGGAATGAAAAATGGCTAATGTGGTGAGCAGAGCCCAAGAGACACGGTTTCTAGTTCCAGTTCTGCAACAGGCTAACCTTGTGATCTCTGATGAATCTTATCTTTGTTCTAAGCCTTAGTTTCCCATTTATAAAATGAGCAGCTGGGGCTAAAATCATGGTTTTTAAGCTGTATTTCATGGAGCTTTAGGGTTCCTGTGAAGTTCTTCAAAGGCCTGGCAGGAATAGTGAATATTGCAAGTTGGGCATTGGCCTCACCCGTATCTTTTCTGACAAAAACAGCCTGGCATAAATCAAGCTCCCACATAAGACTTTATTTTAAACAAATATTGATAGAATATAAAAAAAATATTGATAGGATACTGGTTAACAAACTATAGTATAACCACAAAATGGAATAGTATATAGCTAAAA
>NW_007726377.1:7570-12129 GCF_000696425.1 Galeopterus variegatus | reverse complement strand
GATAGGATACTGGTTAACAAACTATAGTATAACCACAAAATGGAATAGTATATAGCTAAAAAAAAGAAAAGATGCTCTCAAAATAATGATAAGAAAATATCTCCAGGATATATATATATAAAAGAGCAAGATACAGAACAATGTATAGTATGCTATTTTGTATAATAAAAGGAGAGAAATAAAAATAAATATATCTGCATATGCTCAATTTGCATTAAAAAAAACCCTGGAAGTATGCACATGGGGCTAATGTGTACCTTCCTGTGGTATGAGGTGGTGTGGGGGATGGTAAAGGGAGAGCAGTTGGAACCACAGATGGAAGTGAGATTCCTCAATCTATATCTTTTTTAGCACTTTGGTTTTTGAACCATGCAAATATATTACCTTTTCAAAAAAATAAAATTTAAATTAAAAAAATACGCCAAACGAAAAAAGGTCAGGGAAGAATTAATTGACCATATGATCTCTAAATTCCCTCCCAGTCTTGAAGAGCAGGCGGGTGGAGGACATAGGAACGCCCACAAATGCCTGTCACCAATGCAGAGGGGGAAGGGGGAGGTGTTGGGTTCAGGGGTCTGGAGAGGAGGAGTTGCGGTCTCCAAGTCTGCCTGCTGGGTCGTCAGGGCCTCCGAGCCCCTCTGCACAAACAGCAGATGGAAAAGGCCCCTGGTGCCCAAGCCTCAGGCCCTATGCTCCTCCCCTGCCTGGCTTGGCTCCCTCTCTCCCAGGGGTGGAGGCCATGCCTGCTGGGTCGTCAGGGCCTCCGAGCCCCTCTGCACAAACAGCAGATGGAAAAGGCCCCTGGTGCCCAAACCTCAGGCCCTATGCTCCTCCCCTGCCTGGCTTGGCTCCCTCTCTCCCAGGGGTGGAGGCCAGTGGCTGCCGCTCATCAGCTGGCTGGCTGCAAGTGCCCCACCCATTAGCCAGCGGGACAGAACCTCCTCCACACAGGGCTGTCTCCGGCTGACGCCAGCCCCAGACTGTGGCCTGAGCTGTGTCCAGGACAGAGCCCAGGGCACAGATGTTCCCATTCTCTGGCTCCGGACAGGCTTGTTGGAAAAATCACGGAGCCAGCCTTCCTCAATCCACCTTTGAGTGGAGAGAAGAGGGGCCCTTCTCTCCTGCGGCCCGCAGGCACCTGGCTGCCTGCCCTCGGGGGCCAGCCACCAGCTGCTGATCCATGCGGCCCTTGTCTGTGCGTCTGGCTTCTGTCCGAAGGTCCCTGCAGGGAAGTGGGTGGGCTGGGGAGAGGGTGGCAGACGCTCCATTCAGACCCTGTCTAAAGGTCTTCATGCTCTCTCTGGCTTTTTCTGCCTGGCTTGCCAACAGGAAGTGGTCTGGCTAAGATGAGGGGCAGCTGCTGCAAGACCCCTGGGTGGGGCACTACAGCCAGACTGGTATAGACATGAGCCCAGTCCTGGACACATAGGAGAGGGAAGGGGCTGTTTTTATTGAGGAATTACTATGTGCCAAGCTTTGCAGTGAGACAGACTTGCATTCAAATCCAGGCTCTGCCACAGGGTAATTATGTGACCTTGAGCAAGTTACAGATTGTACCTTCTGAGCCTCAATTTCATCATATGTAAAATGTGAATGACAATAATAATATCCCTGGAGATGAAATAAAATAGGGGTAATAGTTGGTGCTGAAAAAATATTGGCTATCCTCTCCCTCTGGGGTATAAGTTGCAAGGTCAATGCTAGGCAGGGTTTAAGATCCTGAACCCAGTTGCCCAGGTTCAAATCCCAGCTCTTCTGCTTACTAGCTTTGTGATCTTGGGCAAGTTCCTTAACCTCTCTGTACCCGTGAAAATGGCAATAGGTACATAATTCATAGGACTGTTGGGAGGAATTAAGGAATTTAGAGCAGTGCCTTGCATGCAGGGAGCACTATATGTGTTACCTCTTATGATTATATCGACTACTGCCCACTTCAGCCCGAATCCTCGTGGACACTTTTTTAGCTGACAAAGCGTGTGAGCTGTAGAGTAACGACTTCTTCTGCAACCACCCTGGGCTGGCGAAGGTTCTCCCCAGTTAGTCTTTTCTGGGTCTGCTTCTGACCGGTTGGGTGGGGAGGGGATCAGTTCAACCCCATCTCCTCAGCGTGGGGAGCCAGACTTCCCCTCACCCCGACTCCAAACAGCATCTGTTTTTCATAAAGCCCTCCAGCCGTATGCCTGGGAAGGAGAGTGAGTTTCCTTAGGCAACAAAACCCTCCCAAACCACCAGTCATGAGGCAGGCGGATCCCTCTGGGCCTCCTTCCCATTCCACATCTGGTCTTGCAAACCCTAGGGCCATCACCACCTCTCAGCACCTCTGCCAAGGGTGGTTGCTCTCCCTGTCCTGGCTGTGGTTGGCTGCCCCTCTGGCTCCCAGCTGTCCAGGGCTGCCAGCAGCGCACCCACACCCCCAGGCTGCCCGATGACCACGGTGGGCCAGTCCACGCTGGGCCAGGAGCCAGAGGCCCACCAGCCCAGAACCGCTGCCACCCAATACCATGCTCACTGCCAGTCTGGGGCCATCCTTTCCAGGAACCCCTTAAAAGAAAGAGCGTGTGGTTCCTTCTGGTGCCTCAGGCAGAAGGAGGACCTTCCAGAGTGTTCTGTCCCTGAACCCTGGCAGAGGCTGGTAGGGCCTTTGTCCCTCCATCATCCCCCACCCTCTGCTACCCTCCCATGGGCTTTCTCTTCTCTCCCCCCACAAATTCAGTTTAGGCTTTGTTCTTGGTGTCAACCAAAACTTGCTCAAGTATAGGCACATGAACACACAGTTTTCATCTCTTCAAGCAAATAGAGCAGGGCAGCCACCAGCTCATTGTGTCTCTGTCCCTTTAGTAGGAAGCCATTACTTTTGCGTGGAAACTGGCCCTGACATGTTATGGGTATGTTACAGTGTTCCCATTATGGAATAGAATTCCATAATCTGCATTCACTTTCAAGCAAAACATGAAACTCCAAAGATAAACACTAAAATACACACCCACCAGTGTAGGGGTGTTTTGTTCCTTGATGTATTCCCAGTGCCAAGAAGGCCTTCCACATGGCAGGAGCTTAATAAATGTTCGGTGAATGAATATAACTCGAGCTTGCAGCGTGAGGTTCCAGGCTGAACGTCCTGCTGAAGACACATTCCATCCCTCTGCCTTTATGCGAAATGCTTGAACCACTGGGTCATATGTTACTTCATTAAATCCTCCTAACAAGTCAATGGCGCTGTGTGAGATATGTTGTCATAGAGGGGTACTATTGAGCACCTGAACTCCCCTTCCCCCATATTTGAGAACGTTCCCATTGTGTGAGTCTTGGTGAGAGACTGGGCCTCACTATCAATACAGAAGCTTAAAAGGCCAGGTAAGTGTTTAGCCTGCCTCTCTCCTCTCCCACTCCACCCCTGCCAGCAAGAAGGGCTTGGACACATACCTAAGGAGCAAGTAACACATGGATACAAAAGGTCAGATCAGAATTCATTCTGCTTGGGGTCCACAGTGCCAACCAGTGTTCACCACCAATGGCCATGCACACATTCTGAGCCTGGTTCCTCCAGCCTCCTTGACAGACAACTCTCCAAGCTACCCAGTGCCCTTCTAGCAGAGTTGTTTTCTGCTTAAGAGGATAAAGGCGTTCTCAATAGGTTATAATCAAGAACCTTGATGTATAAAAGTAGATGCTATCATTCCATTTTCTAGATGAGGAGACTGAGGCTTAGTGTGGCACTTACTGAGCACCTACTGTGTGCCAGGCTGTGGGGGTTAGACATGTAAAGAGGCAGTTTCAGTATAACACAATAGAGGGGTGTACAAGGGCCGGGGAAGGTGGACTGCCTGAGGTGGCAGGGGAGGCTTCACAGAGGAAGTGGCACGAGTTGAGACATGGAGGAGGAGAAGAGAGGAACGTTCTGGGCATGGCGAGTTAGGGGTCTGGCATGTTACTCTAGAGGCTGGAGTGAATAGTGCAGGGGGACCACGACCAGAGAGAATACTGGAGGAGAAGGCGGAGGCCAGTTACTGAGGGGCCTTGCTTACCTTATTAATGGGTTTGGATTTTGGAACAAGCCTCCAAGTTGTAAGCAACAGAAATAGATTTTGGCTAATTCCATCTGGAAAGGTATTTATTTGAAGAATACCTGATAACTAAAAGAATTGAAAAAAAAGTCTCATGAATTGGGCAGGAAAAGAACGGGAGCTAGGAAAGCACCCATTGCTCAGGTAGGGAGAACTGCTGGTTTGTTGGAATGCTGCTGCCAAAATAGATGAGCGATAGTTTTGCATCCTTAAATCAATCCACACAAGATTCAAAGGCCTTGGAGACAGAGACCAATTGGTCTAGTTTGGGAAGGCCAGTAGCTCTCAATTTATGATCCCATCTGGTCTGCATTATAGGGAAGGAGTGGATTTCAAAGAAATATGAGCGATAGTTTTGCATCCTTAAATCGATCCACACAAGATTCAAAGGCCTTGGAGACAGAGACCAATTGGTCTAGTTTGGGAAGGCCAGCAGCTCTCAATTTATGATCCCATCTGGTCTGCATTATAGGGAAGGAGTGGATTTCAAAGAAA
>NW_007726377.1:4962-6703 GCF_000696425.1 Galeopterus variegatus | reverse complement strand
GTGGACATTTGATCTCCTCTCTTCTAGCCATTTGATAACATGCAGTAAATTATTGTTAATTTTAGATGCCTAACTCGAGCCTTTGAATATTAAGAAAACAGTATGAAATAAAGTGAGGAGAGGCATGACCGTAGATAGGGGACCAGTGGAAGAAACTTTAAATAGTCCAGGCGAGCAACGGTGAGGGAGACCATGAGATAGACAAGAAAGAGGAGAGGAGAGGTGAATGCAGGAGATATTTGGAAAATGGAATCTTTAAGATTTGGAGAATAATTAGATGTGGGAGGTGAAAGACAGAAGGAGTGACTGGGTGGATGAGGGAGTCATGAAACCAAGATAGAAATACATGAGAAAGGTAAAATGGGAACAGTGATGCTGGGTAGAATTATGGGGCATACTGAGTATGAAGTTCCCATTGACTGTCCAGTGGGACAGAATTAGAGTTTAAGGAAGAGGCTGGTGAGTCACCAGGGAAAGGAGTAATTGAAGGTATGAACTGAAGTAAAATTTCCCAGAAGACAAGGCAGGGTACTAAGCAGGGATGAGTGAGAAGGAAGTGCTGAGGAAACACTGACATTTAAGTTTCAGGCAGAGAAGGAATCTACAAAGGAAATGGAAATCATCTACGCATGCTTCCCCATTCTCTCAAAGTAGTTCTATCACCATTTTGAGGGGTTGAATCAGTATTCAATATTTATATTGTTATTACTATATAAATATTGACAGAGGCGCAAAATACCTATTATACTTGTACATTGTTTCTTGCCATTAATAATTGCCTCATTTTTTAACTTGGCTTTCTATGTGTCTACTGTCAATTCATCTCAAACTAACCAATAGAACTACAACTCTCCTGGTATAACTCCCTTTTTTATTTAGAGATACCCAGGACAGTGAGCTAAGGGGATTAGGAAAGGCTCAGATCATAACTAACTAACTAACTAACTAACTAACTAACTAACTAACTAACTAGATGAATGAATGAATGAATGAATGAATGAATGAATGAATGAGAAGAGAGTTCCAGGAGGATGTGTCCAACAATGTTAAATGCTGCCAAAAAATTACATAAGATAAGCACTGGAAAGTGACCATTGAATTTGACCATTGGAAGGTCATTAAGAGCTGTAGTTAGATGCGTATCAGTGAAGTCCCAAGAACAGAAGCCAGTGCAATGGAGAAAGAGAAGGAAAGAAAGGACAGTAAATACAGGCTTTTCCTGGGGCAAAGATTGGCTGTGAAGGGAAAGAGATATGGCAGTAGCTGGAAACGTGCCCAGGCTCATGGAAACATAGATGAAGAATCTGCAGAATGGCACTTACTGTTTTTTTTTTTTTTTAATTTAATTTTATTTTGTCAATACACAATGTGGTTGATTTATCATGGCCNAGCTCTCAATTTATGATCCCATCTGGTCTGCATTATAGGGAAGGAGTGGATTTCAAAGAAATATTGAAGTGTTATTTCCAAAAGAAGGAGAAATTAATACTGTGCAATAAATAGGCACCATACTTTATCACAAAAGGTATTTTGAACAGGGCGATGGCAAGCCTTTGACTTTTTTTAAAAAAATGTATTGATTATACATATTTGTGGAGTAGAGTTATATTTCAAGATATGTATACAGTGTGTGATGATCAAATTAGGGTAATTAGCACATTCATCACTGCAAAACTTAAGCATTTCTTTGTGATGTGGACATTTGATCTCCTCTCTTCTAGCCATTTGATAACATGCAGTA
>NW_007726377.1:0-658 GCF_000696425.1 Galeopterus variegatus | reverse complement strand
GCTGCCAATTTCGCATGGCTGCCTCAGTGTCTGCTCAGTTGCCCACTAGTGCCTCAGGTGCATAGTCACCTCAGATCTTGGGCCTCTCAGGGGAGGCACCTCTCTGGTCAGCATGCACTCGGCCAGGCTGGGGATGGAGTCAGGGGGTGGTGGTAAGGCATACCTGCTGGGTTGCATGCTGGCACTGCAGGGTGGGTAGTCTCCAAGGATCATGGGCCTCTCTGGCTGGGTGCCTCTCTGATCAGAGTGCACTTGGCGGGGCTGGGGATGGAGTTGGGTGGCGGTGGTGAGGCCTACCTTCTGCGTCATGCACTGGCAGCACAGGGTGCGTGGTCCCCTCAGATCTTGGCACCTCTCTGATCAGCGTGCACTCAGCAGGGCTGGGGATGGAGTCAGGTGGCGGTGAAGAGGCCTTACCTGCTGGGTCACATGCTGGCACTGCAGGGCACATAGTCTCCGAGGATCTTGGGCCTCTCTGTCTGGGCGCCTCCCTGATCGGCATGCACTCGGTGGGGCTAGGGATGGAATCAGGCCACTGTTTTTTTTTACTTCAATCCAATGGGACATTCAAATATTGACCCGGGGTGCCAAGGAGGAAAATATTTTTTTAATGCTTAACATATGATAAAGCATGAGTCATGATGACAGTGAATGAAAT
>NW_007726376.1:792557-792975 GCF_000696425.1 Galeopterus variegatus | reverse complement strand
TTCACTCTAAGTCTATGTGTGTCTTTATGGGTGAGTTGGGCCTCTTGTAGGCAGCATATAGTTGGGTCCTCCTTTCTAATCCAGTCAGCCAATCTGTGTCTTTTGATTGGGGAACTTAAACCTTTTACATTAAGAGTTGTTATTGAAAGGTGTTCATTTATTCCTAGCATTTTATTTGTTCTTTGGTTGTCTTAGGTGTCTTTGTTCCTTGCTTTCTGTTTTGCTGTTTGTTTTCTGTGTTTGTTGGTTTCTTAGGTTGTAGATAGTGTTTTTGTTTGTTTGTTTTCTTTTCATGATTATCATTTTTATTATACTAGTGGGTTTTGATTTTACTTGGATTTTTATGGCAGTGGTAGTTATTTTTCAGGAGCCAATCCCAGTACTCCCTTGAGGATTTCTTGTAAGGGTGGTCGTGTGG
>NW_007726376.1:758262-791557 GCF_000696425.1 Galeopterus variegatus | reverse complement strand
GTCCTGTATACTTTTCCTCATTTCATCATGCTGTCTAGCTGAGTTTTCTTGTATCTTACTCAGTTTCTTTAGAATTATCACTCAAAATTCCTTGTCATTCATTTCAAGGGCTTCTTGTTCTATAGGATCTAGAGTTTGAGATTTATTAACTTTTGCTGGTGTACTTTCTTGGTTTTTTGTGTTTCTGGTATCTTTTTTTGGACATTTATTCATTTTGGCAGGGGGTTTCACTCTGCACAGGTTTGACCCTATTGGCTAACTAAGGTATGGCTGTGTTTGTCAATTTGGTATGGCTACCTCTGTGAGTGCTCAGTTGGCCTCTAGTGTCTTGTGTGTGTGTTTGCCTCGGGTCTTGGGCCTCTCTGGGAAGCCTCCTCTCTTGTCAGCTTGGACTCTACTGGGCTGCTAGATCTTGGGACGGTACCGCAGGGTGTGTGGTCTCTTTTGAGCTTCCAGTTCCCGTGTAGAACTTCTTTCTGTTCTGTGCGCTCTGGCCCTGGCTGCTGGATTATACAGTGGCAGCCCCACAGGGTATATGTTTTAGGCCGAGCCTCCGCCTCCCTATCCGGGCTTTTCCCCACTCTGTGTGCACTAGGTGGGGCTGTTTGACCTTGCAGAGGTGGCCCACAGGGTGTGTGCTTTTTGCCAAGTCTCCGCCTCCTTTGCCGGACCCCTCCCCACTCTGTGCGCTCAGTACAAGGCTGGGGTGTGTCTTCTGCAATCCTCGTCTATCAGCCGGGACTTCAAGCCCCTGCTCAGCCCTGCCCCACCCAGGAAGACTTTGAGGTTTCTGCTAGGGTTGCTCTGGGTGCTTTTGTGGCCCTGGATAGGGCTTTCTCTGGGCTTCTCACCTTCCTCCTGGTATTGCGGTTATTTGTGTAGTTGAGTTATCTCCCACACCAGGGTGTGAGCTCCTCAGGGGAGGATCCCACGGCACACTGTTCCTCTTTGAATCCCCCCCAGCACAGGCCGACTCCAGCGCCTGCCTGCAGTCAGCACTCCGGCAGGTTCAAGCGAGCTCGGGAGCGCTCCGGCCACACCTCTTCCAACCCGAAATCAGTTTGGGGTTCTTTCGAACTGATGGCCACAGAGATGGTATCTGCCTCCCAAAAACAGGACGTTTACCTGGGGCCGGAGCCCAGGGTATGGTGGAGTGACAATCGGGCTGGCCTCCTCTTCCCTGCCCTCCTGATGCTGGCCGGGGGCTCCCCATGCCATCAGCCCCGCCAGAGATCCGTGGGGGGAGTGGGATTAGAGGCCAGTCTGCAGGCCCTGGGAGGCCCCGCGCCAGGGCACGCAAGTGGCAAGGCTCAGTGAGGAGCCACACCAAGCGAGGAGGGCAGGCCTGGCCAAGACGGCCGGCTCCGCCCCCACCCGAGAAAATGGAGGAAGCGCTGGTGCTGGTGCCTAGCCTGGTGTGGTAGGCAGAAGCCGGACGGGCGTCTGTCCCGAAAGCGGAGCTGGGCTGGGGGTCACTCACAGAGCTCACAGAGCTGGGCCGGTCAGGCGTCTTCCTCTCTGTTTCTGCCTATTTTTCATTTTTTAAATTATAGAAACCATTTAAGTGGACACTTATTTTCATATTTGTCCTTTCTCATTCACACACATATACTTGCAATACCGAGAACAAAAAATTATTTATAAATGACCTAGAAAATTCAAATAATTTGAATAGACATGCATTATGACATAGGGGTGAAATACCAGTTCTACCACTTAATAGTTTGTGACCGTGGACAAGTTTAAACTCTTTATGCCTTAATTTCCTTCTTTAGAAGAGGGATAATATTAATGCCTACCTCATTACATTATTTAGAGGATTAAGTAAATTAATACAAGTAATAAAAGTACCTAGAAAAATGTCTGGCCCCCTAAGTGCTATATTAGTGTTAGCTTTTTTTTTTTTTTTTTTTTAATTAAATTGAAAGGCCCATGATTAGGCAATTATTGAGTTACAGGTAGTCCAAACTATTTAGTAAAAGGCGAAAGATTTATGTGATCTGAAGAGAAACCAGAGTACGTGTCCAAACTATTTAAAAGGTCAAATCCCATTATCCATTTTTGTGAGTAAGCAGCTTTTCACAATATTATAAATAACTGCTGATATGTTAATATTTTTAGGCCCAGATTTAGGGTGACATGGAATGTCTTCAATATTCAATTCATAAAAGTAAACCAAAATCTATTTCTCATAATGGCCTATCATAGAGTCTACCAGCCGAATTATATGACAAGATGGTGAAGAAAATGTCTTATCTCTCTTCCTTTCAGCGTCTTTAAAAGCCTGGAAATTCTACTGCCTCAACACCTGTACGTAGAAGTTCACACAAATATATGCATTGCCAGTCTAGCTTCTGAAGGCATGTGCTACATTACAGACCAGGTCTTATGATGACAGTTTCTCTTCACATGGACAGAATCATTCTTTGTCTTTCCTTGCAAAACTTCCTCTTAGGAGTTGGGATAGGAAAGAGAGAATGAGCATGTTTTGTTTTGTTTTTTCCTTCAGCTGCAGCACACAAGGATGGGAAAGCTTGAGTCAGCAGGTAGCAGAACCCAAGAAACAGAATGAGTTGACCAATTTGGGTCGGATCCAGAGAAAATCC
Organism: Galeopterus variegatus; assembly: GCF_000696425.1. NCBI lineage: Eukaryota > Metazoa > Chordata > Mammalia > Dermoptera > Cynocephalidae > Galeopterus > Galeopterus variegatus. The sequence continues at coordinate 788,951 of NW_007726376.1, read as the reverse complement.
ATTCTGCTTTAGCCAATTTACAGGCATTCATTCATTTTTCCCCTTCTCCAATTCCCTCCTAGTTGTGAATTACATGCACTGTCATCAGGGATTTCTTAGTTGATGTATTATGGAAGAAATACTTCTCTCAATGGGGATAAAGAACAAATAACTATATTCTTCCTCTTTGAATGATGAAACCCAAAAAGGTCTGAAGTTAGGTTGTCAGGAATACTATATTGCCATTGGGGTATAGTAAGACAAAACTAAATGGGACAAAGTATGCTTAGCTGTATCCATGATTAATTTATGTGGAAACCTAGCCTTTGCAAAATTTATAGTATAGGCAGTTTGGCACACACAAAGCTGACTCAGTCAAAAAAGTCATCCATTTAATTGATTTATCTTTCTTCTCCCTCCCTCCCCCCACTCTTCCAACACAAGTATATATTGATTTTGCTCTGATTGGTTCAATAAAATCAATCAAATCAGTACATACTATATTATTGAGATTATACTATGTACAGGTTCAGTGCTGAATAATGTAGAGGTTACAAGGAATCCTAAAACATAGTTCCTTCCCTCAAGAAGGCTATCTAATAGTGTTACAAAAATGAGTAAGGTACAGTTCTTATTTATTTTCCAGAATCCTACAGAAACGAGCTAAAGGCTACATGGTAGATTTTGCAGGTAGAGTCAGGCTTTAGGTGTTTTGTGAAATTATTGACTTCATTCACATTTTACATTCCTGTGAAGGCATTTTTGTTAAATCCAGGTTTTTGTTGTTGTGATAATTAAGTGAGGTAATAGTTAAATCCATTGTATAGTAAAAAGCACTATTACTAGGAGTTAAGATCTGATTTTTGAAAATCAGATGGGCATGGATCTAAATTTTTGACGCATCCCTTACTTAGCTGGATTACCTTGAGTTATTTAAACTCTAATACTGTTTCCCCTTCTATAAAAAAAAGATTAAAAAATTAAATTAAGGGGCCGGCCCGGTGGCGCACTGCTACAGTGCGCCGCTTGGGAGCGCAGCAGCGCTCCCGCTGAGGGTTCGGATCCCACATACAGACCGGTTCCCGCTGACTGGCTGAGTGAGGGGCGGGCGCAGCACCGAGGGTTGCGATCCCGTTGCCGGTCCCGGTCCGGTACGGGCGCGACACTGAGGGTTGCGGTCCGTTGCCGGACACGAAAAAAGACAAAAAGGAAAAAAAAAAACAACAAAAAAAATTAAATTAAAATAAATAAAAAATAAAAAGATAGGGGCCGGCCCGGTGGCGCACTGCTACAGTGCGCCGCTTGGGAAGCGCGGCGGCGCTCCCGCCGAGGGTTCGGATCCCACATACAGACCGGCCGCTCACTGGCTGAGCGAGGTGCGGGAGCAACACCGAGGGTTGCGATCCGTTGCCGGTCACGAAAAAAGACAAAAAGGAAAAAAATAAATAAATAAAATAAATAAAAAGATAGTAAAAGTACATAACTCAGAGGATTGTTATGAGGATTAAATAAGTTAATACATGTAAAGCACCTGGTATACTGTAAGCACTTAATAAATATTAAATTGTTGTTGTTACATTGCATGTTTGATAGTTATTTCACCCCTTTCTCCAAATTTCAAACTCATCCTCCTCCATAGCAGTGCACTTATTCCCTGGCATAGTATAAATTTTGTTTGACAACCATTTGCTTGGTACACATAGGTAAGTTTTCATGCAATTAAATCTTTACCACTTATTCAAAGTTTCACAATCTATTTTTTCAAACAAAAAGGTTTTGTGGCCTCAACAAAGGTTCTAACTTTGGTTCAGGCCAGAAATGTGAGATAAATGATAATCCAAATAAGCTACGTGACCTTGGGTTATATCACTGCTGACAGAGCCACAAAAGGTTATAATACTTTTAATAATAAATATCATTCAATACTATATATTCAATATTATTATTAAAGTATAGTATCATTCAATTTATTGAACAGTAGCAAAGTATGATTCTTCTTCCAGACCTATAGACCAAGCTCACAACTACTTTATAGTTTTTTATTCCAGTAGAAACAACCTGCCCTACAAGAAGAATGCATTTAGAGTTTTCTTATTCTTTTTTTTTTCTAACACATTCTAAAGTTGCAAACAGATTTTAAAAATACACAAGAGACAGTATAAAGCCCTGAACAAAGTTCTAAATTTGGAGTCAGAGGACCTGGGATCAAATCTTAATGCCACCATTCACTAGCTGTATGATATCCATTTATTCATTGATTTGATAATTATTTTTTGAGCACTTATGAGCCGGGCAGTATTTGAGGCCCTGGAAATGTAAAGGTGAACAAGATTTAGCCCAGATTTTCGGGAGGAAAGTGATCATGAATCATGGAAGACTTCCTAGAGGCTAAGTTGAGATCAAAAAAGCAATGAGTTAGCCAGGCAACAATCTATATGAAAAGGGGGCAAGCATTCAGAGAACACTGAAATAACTTGTATGGGGATTCCAGGAATAGCCAAGTTCCTTCAAATTCCACATCATTTCAAGTTTCTATTCAAATATCTGCCCCGTCTCATGACCGACCAAGCCCTTTACCGTACTGTTCATACAACTATGAAAATTATTGGAACAGGTAGAACTCACTAGTTTATTTAGTCCACTGTCTGTTGCAATGGCAATCACAAGGAATCTCTAAATTCTGCGCCTCTCAGTGGTAAAGAGACCACACCCAAGAGACCACATGCCCCCATATCTAAATAGATGCTTAACCCCAAGCCCCAGTACAGACTCAGTGGTATCATCAACTATCTGAATAAGACCACAGAGTCCCCCATCCCTCCTACTCGGTCACATTTGATTTAAAACCTAGGTAAGCCCCACTATTACCCACAGGTATACTCCAACTATGCTTTTGCCTTGACTCTGCTGCCTAAAGTAGATCTCCGGACACTTGACTCACCTACTTAGTTTTTCAATTTGTCCTTCCCACATATTTGAAGCAAAATTCTGGACTCTGATCCTGGATTACATGCCCTAGCAGTGCTTTCTTATACAATCACCCACATGTTGGCATAATCGAGATATTAGGAAAATAAATAGAATTGGAAATTGGAATTAGAAATCTTTAGCCTCTATAGGCTCAAAATCCTTTACCTTCTATAATCTGCTTCTGTATTACTACCTTCTGTACTACTACTACCCAGAAGCCACTAAGCTGAACCATTTCAGAACAATTTCACTGTTAGCCTCCAAAGCTCAGCAACAGTAGGTCATTATATATAACCATATATTTCTTTTCTTACCCATGAGAACAAGTCTGCCTCCTGGTAAGATTAGACAGTAAACAAGTACAGTGGCTATGGTGGTGGCCTGGAAAGGGCGGTGGCCTCAAGATGAGGAAAAGTATTTGAGACTTACCCACATGCCTGTTCATTGCAGGAACTGACAAGAAAATAGAAAAGTACCATAAATTTGGGGTGAGTCTTGGAGTAGGTATGACACATCTATGTTGCCAAACATGAATTTAGGAAAAAAAGGAGACACTCACCTGCTTACAGTTTCCTTTGCGTAAGTCATTTTCTAAGGACAACAAAGATATAAAAATGACTGAGTGAATTAACATTCGTTAACCAGTCACTTATTAACCAGTAAATAAAACTTATTCTGTACAAAACACTAATGCATTAATATGATAGAATCTACATTACTACTTTCTATGCTTAGAGATTAGATTAAAACAAGTACTAATGATGCTAAGTTTGTTTTGTGGCACAGGGAATGCCCTAACAGTCTGTTTATGTGCCCAAAAATTCTTGTGCTCTCTCTTAAAGGGCACAGATGAACAGAATTTACCTGCTTATCATTCAAAAAATGTCTACAAGTTAGAGACTAATAGAGTTTTACATTAACTTGCCATGGACTTAAAATCAAAGAATCTGGTAACCTATTGTATTTATAGTAACTCTCATCATAGAACAATATAAACCTGTGTAAAATAAGTGATAAATCTGTTTCTCCGTATGCAAAATGTAATATTCATAAACTTTGGGATATGTCTACATGACAGATGTGTTTCAAAGTGTACTGTATATTTTATGCAGAAATGTTTTTTTTGCTGGTTGGTTTGTATACAGCACACTAAATGGAAAGAGGCCTGAAGCACCCACCAAGGTCATGCCTACAGAGCCATGGGAGTGGGACCGCCATGGAGACCCCAAAATTGTGGAGCTACCACTGTGCAACACCAGCCTCTGAGAGCTGAAGCATGGCCTCAGACCAAGAAAGCCATAAAAATGGAGTTGCCTGAGGACTTGGGGATCCAATCCCCACACCAGCATGCAAAGGACATCAGACATGGAGCCAATGTACATGATTCACAAGCTGTAAGAATTAATGCTTGTGCCTTTCCTGCTGAGTTTTGGACTTGTTTGGGACCTGTTACCCCTTTCTTTTGGCCTATTTCTCCCTTTTTGAATGGAAATATGTACCATTTGCTTGTCCCACCATTGTATCTTGGAAGTAGATAACTTGTTTCGATTTTGCAGATGGGACCTTTAGACTTTGGACTTTTGAGTTGAAACAAGTTTAGATTTTAGGGATGAAATTAATGCAAAAAGGACATGAGTTTTTGGGGGGCTGGGGCAGAATGCCTCGGGTTGAATGCCCCCCAAGATTTAGTCCCCACTGTAACAGTGTAAAGAGGGTAGGAAGTCCTGTTACAGTAATTGAAAGGTGGGGACTTAAACAGGTGATTAGATTGTAGGACCATGCTGTAGTGAATGGTCAGGGGCATTGTTCTGAGGGCTTTAAAAAAGAGAGCACATGCGGGTCTCTCTCTGCTCTGCTATTTTCTGCTAATATGATACCCTGTATCACTGAAGTCACCACAGAGAAAGCTCTCAACAGATGTGTTCCCTGGACTTTGGACTTCTCAGCCTTTGTAACCATAAGCAATAAATTTTGTTTTCTTACAGAGTACCCCACTCCAGGTATTTTTTTATAAACAACAGAAACAATTAATATAAACACACAAAAACCTGCACACCTTCAAAATGCTTATAATCCTGCAATATTTGTCTTTGGTCCACCCAAGTTTATCAGACCATCTTTCTGTCTCCAACTTGTCCCCACTTAATGAGATCATTCCTCTGCAAAACCAAATGTTAAAATAAAATAATAGTATGGCTCCATTAAAAACAAAAGTTTAAAAATAGAAAAAATAGGATAATATATTTTATTACTTTAAGATGTACTAATCTTATTTTATTAGACCCAAATAAAAATAACTCAGAGACAGAGAGAGGCAACATGGTTGTCCAGGGTGCATTCCTCCTACAGAAAAAGACCAAAACAGATATGGACAGCTAAACACTAAAAAGAGCATTGGTGAGAGAGTGTGGGAGGACAGCAGGAGTCTGATGGGAATCCTGAAAAGCACAAAATTCCAGGAGGGTGGAGTAGAGAGGAGAAAGAGCCACATGGCTTCAGCTGCCATGTGTCTGATACCAGTATGAGGAATTTTTTCCTCACAGAAGAAAAATCTGCTCTGCCATGAGTACTTCCTAGTGGTAATCCTCCTTTTGCACATGTCCCGGATTGCCACAACCATTATCTGGCCCTAGAGCCACTGCCCATCTCCCCAACCCAGCCTCTGCCACTCCTGCCACTGCTGCACCTGCCATCACCACTCCCGCCACTGCTGCTCCCATTTCCCCGCACAGCAATTTGTCCCACTCCCTACCATAGCCACCGCCACACCCATTGCCCAGCCTGAGTGACACCAGCTCCACCTCACCCAGATCCAGGTGTTCCTGTGTTTTACCAAGTAGGAGGAGAGAAGGAAAGAGGTGAGTGAGTGCAGCCCTGAACATCTGGGGGTTGGAACTACCTGTGCAGCCCACACAACTGCCTTGACCCAGGGAGAAACACATGCAGAACTTCCATTGAGTACAAAAACTCAGGAGAGCAAAGTAAATTACAGAAGAAAATACCCAGCCACCACCAACCAGTCCCCCAAGTAGGATAAGCAAAAATCAGGAGGAGCCTCTGTCTGCAGGAGGAGGAGAGAGAAACTCCACCCAGGGTCAGCTATTCAAGCTGAGTAGCTTCTGTATACTCCAGACCACCTATGACGGTCTTGAGACACTAGCTGGGATGCCAACAAGTCTGCCCAGAGAAACCCACCTCAGCCAAGGAGCAAGAGGGCACCTAAGCACTTCTCCCGAGAACTCAAGATCTCACCCACATCCTCAATGATCCAACGTAGTGTCACTTACTTCAGCAAGGAACCACTGAGTGCCACAGTGCCTAGGCACAGAGATAGTCACAGACAACTCCAATACTGAATACAGCTGAAGTAACCACACAGAAAGTATACTACTGTGTCTACCGAGAACCAAAATTAAACACCCTCTCCAATAGTCAATATAAAACACATCTGTGGGAGGGAGTCTCTGTCCTCAACAGCCACTCTAGAGTAAAAGAAGAAGTAACTTCTCCACCAGATGACAAGAAATGAATGTAGGAATATTATAAACATGAAAAAACAAGAAAATTTGACACCACCAAAGGAATACAACAATTCTCAAGTTAAGGAAACTCAATGAGATGCAAGAAGACTCAGACAACGCAACAAAATTAGAAAAGCAGATATAAAGGAAGAAATTTACAAAGAGACAGATATCTTAAAAAAGAATGTAGCAAAACTCCTGGAAATGAAGGATTCATTCAATAAAATAAAAAATACAACTGAGATATTAAGCACCTAACTAGAGCAAGCAGGAAAAAAAAATTCTGATCTTGAAGACAGTCTCTTTGAAATAACCAAGGTAAGCAAATAAACAAAAAAGGAATTTTTTAAAAATGAAAACAATCTTTGAGAATGATCAGACAACCTTAAGCATGCAAACACCTGAATCATGGATGTTCCAGAAAGGGAGGAGAAAAGAAAAGGCACTGAAAATGTATTCAACAAAATAATAGCAGAAAACTTCCCAAATATTGGGAGAGGTATGGACTTCCAGATCCAAGAAGCTCAAAAGTCAAAGACAAAAGAATCCTAAAACCAGCAGGAGAAAAGTGTCAAGGAAGTATAAGGGAGTATAAGGGGGGGGGGAGTATAAGGGAGTCCCCATCAGACTAACAGCAGATTTCTCAGTGGTCATCTTACAGACCAGAAGAAAATGGGATGATATATTCAAAGTACCAAAAGTGGGAAAAAAAAAAAGAACTGCAGCCAAGAATACTATACCCAACAAGGCTATCCTTCAGAAAAGAAGGAGAAATAGTGTATTTTCCAGACAAACAAAAACTGCAGGAGTTCCCCACCACATGACCAGCCCTACAAGAATTCTTCAAAGGAGTCCTACATCTGGAATCCAAAAAACAATAATCACTACCATGAATACATGAGAAAGAACAAAACCCACTGGAAGAGCAGATATGCAAATAAGAAAGAAAAAGAAACTGTATCTTACCACCTCAAAAAACCAACAAACACCAAAGACAAACAATAAAAGGGAAAGAAAGGAAAAAATATATTTAAAACAACCATCTGAAAATCAATAAAATGCCAGGAGCAAGACAATATCTTTCAACAATGACCATAAATGTAAATGGATTAAATTCCCCACTCAAAAGACATATACTGGCTGAATGGATTAAAAAACTAAACCGAAATATATGCTGTCTACAAGAAACTCACCTCACCTGTAAAAACACACACAGATGTATAGTGAAGAAATAGCTATTCTTATATAGGATATAACAGACTTTAAATAAAGAACTATAAAAAGAGACAAATAAGGTCATTATATAATGATAAAGGAATCTATTTGGCAAGAAGATATAACAATCATAAATATATACACACCCAACATCAGAGCACCCAGATATGTAAAGCAAACAGTATCACCTAAAGAGAGACAAACAACCCAATACAATAATAGTTGGGTACCTCAACACCCCTCCCTCAACATTGGACAGATCATCTAGGCAACATATAAATAGAGAAAGACAGGATTTAAACTATACCTTAGAACAATTGGTTTCAGCAGGCATCTACAAAACACTTCATCTAACAACTACAGAATATACATTCTTCTCATCAGCACATGGAACATTCTCCAGGATAGACCACATGTTAGGTCACAAATCAAATATCAACAAATTTTTAAAAATTGAAATCATTTCAGGTATCTTTTCAGACCACAGCAGATTAAAACTAGAAATAAACAACAACTAAAACTTTGGAAACAATACAAATACACGGAAATTAAACAACATGATCCTGAACAACCTATGGCTCAAAGAAGAAACTAAACAGGAAGGCACATCATACCAAAATACATGGGATACTGCAAAAGCAGTTCTAAGAAGAAAGTTAATTGTTATAAATGTGTACATCAAAAGAATATAAAGATTTCAAATAAACAACCTAGTATTATACTTCAAGGAAACAGAAAAACAAGAACAAGCCAATCCCCAAATTAGCGGACAGAAAGAATAATTAAGATCAAATCAGAAAAATTAAAATAGAAAACAAAAAAAGATACAAAACAAACAAACAAAAATATCAAAAAACCAAAAAGGTGTTTTTTTGAGAAAATAAACAAAATGAACAAATCATTAGCCAGGCAACCTAAAAAAACAAAAGAGAAGACCCAAGTAACAACAGAAATGAAAAAGGAGACATTACAACCAATACCACAGAAACACAAAGAATCATTAGAGACTATTATAAACAACTATATGCCAACAAATTTGAAAATCTGGGAGAAATGGATAAACTTCAACACATACAAACTACCACAACTGAGCCAAGAAGAAATAGAAAACCTGAACAGACCAATACAAGCACCGAGATTGAAGCAGTAATCAGCAGTCTCCCAACAAAGAAACGTCCAGGTCTGGGTGGCTTTACTGCTGAATTCTACCAAACCTTTAAAGTGAAATTACGATCAATGCTTTTCAAATAATTCCAAAAAACTGAAACAGAAGCCACTCTCCTGTACTCATTCTATGAGGCCAGCATCACCATAATACCAGTATCAGACAAAGATGCAACCAAAAAAGAAATCTACAGGCCAATTTCCTTGATGAACATACGTGTAAAAGTCCTCAACAAAATATTAGCAAACAAAATAGAGCAGCACATCAAAAACACTATATATCATGATCAAGCAGGATTCTCCCGGGGATGCAAGTATGATTAAATATACGCAAATAAATAAATGTGACACACCACATGAACAAAATCGGGGACAAAAACCATATTATCATCTCAATAGATGCAGAAAAAGCACTTGACAAAATTCAACACCCTTCATGATAAAGACTCTCAACAAATTAGTATAAAAGGAAAATATCTCAACACAATAAAAGCCATATATGACAAACCTACTGCTAATATCATCCTTAATGAGAAAAGCTGCAAGCTTTTCCCTTAAGAACAGGAACAATAGAAGGATGCCCACTCTCACCCCTCCTATTTAATACAGTATTGGAAGTGCAAGCCAGAGCAATTTGGCAAAAGAAAGAAATAAAGGGTATCCAAATTAGAAAGGACAAATTCAAATTATACCTGTTTGCAGATGACATGATCCTATATATAGAAAAACCTAAGGATTCTACAAAAAAATCTAATAGACTTGATAAATGAATTCAGTAAAGTTGCAGGATACAAAATCAATAGCATTTTTATACTCCAACAACAAACTAGCAGAAAAAGAAATCAAGAAAGCAAGCTCATTTATAAGGTTATCATATAAATAAAACACCTAGGAATAAATTTAACCAAAGATGTGAAAGTTCTCCACAATGAGAACTACAAATCACTGATGAGAGAAATTAAAGAGGGCACAAAAAAAGATGGAAAGACATTCCATGCTAATGGATTGGAAAAATTAACATTGTGAAAATGTTCAGACTACCCAAAATGATCTATAGATTCAATGCAATTTCCATCAAAATACCAATGACATTCTTCACCAAAATAGAAAAAATAATCTTAACATTCATATCGAGCAACAATAGACTCCAAATAGCCAAAGCAATCCTGAGCAAAAAAATAAAGCCATGGGCAGTACACTACCTGCTTCAAATTATACTGCAAAGCTCGAGGAACCAAAACAGCATGTGACTGGCATAAAAACAGACACATGGACCAATGGAACAGAATAGAGAATTTAGAAGTCAATCCATGTACTTAACAGCCAGTTGATCTTCCACAGAGGCACCAAGAACATACACTGGGAAAAGGACAGACTTCAATAAATGGTGCTGGGAAAACTGGATATCTATGTATAGAAGAATGAAACCAAACCTGAAACTCTGACTATACACCAAAATCAACTCAAAATGGATTAAAGACTTAAATGTAAGACCTGAAACTTTAAAACTCCTAGAGGAAAACTTAGGGGAAACACTTCAGGATGTAGGACTGGACAAATACTTTATGAATAAGATGACAAAAGCACAGGCAAAAAAGAAAAAAATAAACAAAAGGGATTATATCAAACTAAAAACCTTCTGCACAACAAATGAAACAATTAATAGAGTGAAAAGACAACCTACAGAATGGAAGAAAATATTTGTAAACTATACATCTGACAAGGGATTAATATTCCAGAATATACAAGGAACTCAACTTAATTGTAAAACAAATAATCGGATTAAAAACAAAATGGGCAAAGGAGGTGAATAGACACTTCTCAAAGGAAGACATACAAATGGTCAACAGGTACATGAGAAAATGTTCAACATCACTAAGCATCAGGGAAATGCAAATCAAAACCACATTGATACATCATCTCACTCCACTCAAACTGGTTATTATCAAAAAGACAGAGAATAGCAAATGCTGGCTAGGAAGCAGAGAAAGAGCAAACTTTATACATTGTTTCTGGGATTGTAAATTAGTGCAGCCATTATGGAAAACAATATGGAGGTTTCTCAAACAACTACAGATAGAACTACTATATGACCCAGCAATCCTGTTACTGGGTAAATACCTAAAGGAATGGAAAGCATCATTTTGAAGGGATACCTGCACTCCTATGTTTATTGCAGCTTTATTTACAATAGCCAGGATATGGACCCAACCTCAAAGTCCATCAATGGATGACTGGATAAGGAAAATGTGATACATATATACAATGGAATACTACTAAGCCATAAAAATGAATGAAATTCTGCCATTTGCAGTAACAGGGATGAGCTTGGAGAAAATTATGTGAAGTGAAATAAGCCAAGCACAGAAATAGAAATACCGCATGCCCTCACTGATAAGTGGGAACTAAAAAATAAATAAGAAAGAAAGAAAGAGCAAACAATCACAATATTATGTTGAACTTTCAAAAAGAGAGAAAAGGGCCGGCCCGTGGCTCACTCGGTAGAGTGCAGTGCTGATAACACCAAGGCCACAGGTTCGGATCCCATATAGGGATGGCCGGTTCGCTCACTGGCTGAGCGTGGTGCTGACAACACCAAGTCAAGGGTTAAGATCCCCTTACCGGTCATCTTTTTAAAAAAAAAAAAGAGAGAGAGAGAAAAGAACTGTGGTTACTAGAGGTGGGAAAAGGGGAGCAGAAGGGGATTAGTGAAAAACTGGTTAATACACACAAGGAATGATTATGTCTTGTAATGATGAATGTACTAATTATCCTGATTCAGCCATCTCCTATTGTACACAAGTATTGATATTCAACTCTGTACCCCACAAATATGTATAATCCATGATGCTTAAATAAGTAAATATTTAAATAACTAAAATAAACTAGCCCAGAGTTATTAAGTCAACGATTATTTCCTCAGTCCCTCTAAAGTAAATAATACTTAGAACTAGTATGTAAAATAATATTCATAAAGCTTATAAATACAGCAAGTAGGAAAAATATATTGTAGCTATTGCTTAGATACTTTTATTTCAACAAATGTCTGCTGCATATTTACTGTATCATGGGAATGTGAAAAGGAACAAATAGTGACATAATCCTTGCCCTCTGAATCATAGTCTAGTAGGAGAATTAGTCGCATATACAACTAATAATAATAAAATGTAAGAAGTACAATATTAAAGTCATTTAATAAAGAATTATGGGATCTGAAAGAAGTATGGGAGCTAAATCTGCTAGGCTGAGGGTTGGGTCCCCACAAGGAAAGTTACATACGAGTTGCAGACATATAGGACTTGAACAGATGTACAGGGAGATAGACACAGGCAATATCAGACAGCATGAACAGTTTGTCACATAACATTTTTATTTTCTTGTCATGAATGCATGCATTCTACATGAAAATGGGAAGGTGTGCAGGTACTTTGTCTATATGCATGCTTATTTATCCTTTGCTAAGAGTAAACTAATATCTAAATCAAGGAAAACAAATAAGCAAATTAATTTATTAGAATCATACTTTTGTTTCACTAAACATTTATTCAATGAACTATATCCTGTATCTTTATTAGAGCCATTGTTATCCACTCTGAATTTGTAACATGTTAAATGCTGGAAAAAATGTTTGATTCACAGATTTCTATTCCAATCCTAAACTGTTGCTGAATATTATTTCCAAATATTTACACTTATAAACAAAGCTGACACTCTGATCTGGGTTAACAATGTTTATTATAAAAACCAGAGCTAGATAAAAGACAAGGCCACATCCTAGGGCAGCTCACTAGTATAGCTCAATTCAACCAAAATGTGTAACACAAGGATTTGTCACTTGCTCATTCTTCTTTTAGGCCTTGGCTGTGTATACATGCTCCTATAACAGTCCAGCAATTCCTTCCATTCCTATGACACTTACCTTCATGATTAAGTTTCTGTGTTCCACAGACTGACTAAAATTTGTGCCCATTTCAAATATACTTGTGATTTCATCCTCACACAAATTCATCCAGTAACGATATTCCTCAGGCCCAGGAAGTCGATCCCAAAAAGTCCTGAAGGCTTCCCAAACAGCTTCCTGACACACTGGAAAATGGATAGAAAGATATTTTTACAAAAATCTAACATGCTCTGGGGTTCTCACAACGATCAAGAACTGATTCATTTACGTTTCTCTGAGACATTCTTTTCCACTGAGTCCTCTCTGGAGGGACAAAGGAATGATTCCCAATCAGAGACCTTTTGTATGTCTGGTTTAAACTGTTGAGATCTGAAGAGAATTTGTATTCCCCACTCCTTTACCTCGTAAAGGGGATTGATTCACCTTTTAAAGAGCTGGAGGTGTTTTCCCCCATTGCTTAAAAAAAAAATCCATGTTTATGCTTTAAAAGTGTAGCCTATGTTGAGTACACTGTATTTAATTCAGTGTTTTCCTAATAGACTGGTTTTGAAGAATGAGTTGGCATTTTCCAGTGAATCAGAATGGGGAACAGCCTATGGAAGGTAGGACCATACCTGAGCCACACATAGGCGGCCAGATTTTGCAAATAAAAATTTGGGACACCCAAACAAATTTGAATTTCAGATAAACAACAAATAAGCTTTTTAGTGCCAAATAATTCTTCAAAATGAAGGTCAACTGGCTTCGGCCACCCCCGCCTGGATGGCCATTTCCACCTGTGTCTTTCCTATATATACACTTTGTACATACCTTTATTATTGCTACTCTACAATGTCTTAATTCTTGTGGTTAATACTGTACCTAGCAGAATCAATACAAATAAGGTTGCACTTGTGAAATAAATGAATAAAAAATAAAATAAAAATTATAAAACATTGCTGAGAGAAATTGAAGATGACCCAAATAAAAGGAGGAATACATCATGTTCATAGATCAGAAGACTCAGCATTAAGATGACAATTCCCCCAAATTGATTGATGTACTCAACACAATCCCAATCAAAATCCCAGCAGCCATTTTGTAAAAATTGGCAAGCTAACTCTAATATTTATATGAAATACAAAGGACCCACAATAACCAAACAAATTTTAAAAAGAACTTACACTATCTGATTCAAAGACGCATTATAAACCTTGCAGTAATCAAGACAGTATGGTATCAGCATAAAAATAGACAAATAGATTACTGGAACAGAATGAAGAGTGCAGAAACAGAGCTACCATTTATGGAAGAGTGCAGAAAAGAGCTACCATTGGTGGAAGACTAATTTTCAACAAGGGTGCAAGGGCAAGAAAGGTTTTTAACAAATGGTTAAATGGTTACATCTTCTTAACAGATAGTTAAATTTGGCTCTGCATATGCAAAAAAATTAACTTTGATCCATATATATCATATAAAAAAATTAACTCAAAGTAGATCATAGGTCTAAATGTAAAACCTAAAAACTATAAAACTTCTACTGGAAAAGACAGGAGAAAAACTTTGTGATCACGGGTTAAGCAAACTTAGATCCAAAACAAAAAAGCATGATCACACACAAAAAGTTGTTAGTTGGACTTCATCAAACTTTAAAACTTGTGCTCCTCAAAAAATATCATGAAGAAAATAAAAGACAAACCACAGACTGGAAGGAAAATGTATGCAGAACATATATCTGACAAAGAATTCATACCTATATACATTAAGGACTCTTACAACTCAATAATAGACAAATAACCCATCTTTTTAATGGGCAAAATATTTGAATGGAGTCTTCACCAAAAAAGGTATACAAATGGCAAATAAGCCCATAAAAATGGTGCTCAAAATCATAGTCACTAGCCATTAAGAAAATGCAAATTAAAACTACAAGGTATACATCACTAGAATAGCTAAAGTTAAAAAAGACAAACCATACTAAGTGCTACATAAATGTGAAGAAATTAAAATTCTAATACACTGCTGGTGGTACAGTCACACTGGAAAAAAGTTTGACAAGTTCTTAAAAAGTTAAACATATACCTATCATGTGATCCAGCCATTTCACTACTATTACTCTACAGAAATGAAAATATGTCCACACAAAAACTTGTACCCAAATGGTCATAATAGCTTTCTTTGTAATCACCAATAACTGAAAACCACCCAAATATCCCAGATCATGGCATATTACCATCCAACAACAAAAGGTAACAAACTATTGATACACAAAGAAAATGGATAAATCTCAAAATAATTACACTCAATACAAGAAGCCAGACAAAAAAAGAGTATATACTATGATAACATTTATATATAAAAGTATAGAAAATGCAAACTAATATAGAGTGATAGAAAGCAAATTAGTGGTTGCCTCAATACTGGGGTAAGGAGAGGTAGTAAGGGAGGAAGGGGTTACAAAGGATCATGAGGTAATATTTAGGAGTGATTGACAAATTCATTAATTGTAGTGATGGTTTCAAGAGTAAATATATTTGTCAAAACTAATCAAACTTCTTCCTTGCTTTGGACTCAAAATACACTTGGTTGCTGCTATGCATGAAAATGTGAAATTGCCGAAGTGGTGGACTAATGGGTACAAAACTATGCTATCTACCCCAAGTGAATTGTTGTGCAATGTATGCATATATTCTTTTTTTAAAAATTTATTTTATTTATTGAATCAAAATCGATTATACATATTTTGGGGGTTGAACATTGAGATATGTTGATTAAATCAATATTACTAGCATATATATTGTTACAAATCATAATTATTCTTTATGCCCCTTGTCCAATCTCTCCCCTTCCCCCATTCCCTCCCCCCCCCCAATTGCCCTAGATTTCGTCTCTCCTTCTGAAAGAATAATGTTTACTCTGTTAATTTGTTGCCTAGATGATCTGTCCAATGCTGAGAGATGTGATCAGGTCCCCCAATATTATCATAGAGCAAATGTTTCTTCTGTCACTCTAAAATGGGTTTTGTGGAAAGAGACATCCTCTTCTATTCTTTGTCTCTGCTGGTGACTCTTCTCGTGTGAATGCACTCCAGCGGTTGACAGGCCATCTGCGTGGTGGTTGTGGCGTCTAGCCACTTCTGCGGCAACCATGGTTATTGTGGTGGCTGTGGTGGGCCGCCCACGTGGAGGTGCTATTCTTGGTATGCTTCTTGGCACTGGCAGTATGCCTGGTTATGGGGTGTGTT
This sequence comes from Galeopterus variegatus, assembly GCF_000696425.1. Lineage (NCBI taxonomy): Eukaryota > Metazoa > Chordata > Mammalia > Dermoptera > Cynocephalidae > Galeopterus > Galeopterus variegatus. The sequence continues at coordinate 772,978 of NW_007726376.1, read as the reverse complement.
TGGTCCCCTTCTCCATGCCTCGGGTCACCAGGCTAGACTCAATGAGCTGGCTTGGTGTGCCTGGCTGTGTGAGAGGGGTCCGGTCCCCTTCTCCATTCCCCGGGTCCCTGGGTGGCCCCCAAGATGCTGGCGCCATGTGCCTGGTTGTGGTAGAGAGGTCCAGTCCCCTTCTGCATGCCTCTGGACCAGGCAGGCCCCGAGGTGCTGGCACAGTGTGCCTGGTTGTGGGAGAGAGGTCCGGTCCCCTTCTCCTTGCCTTGGGTCCCTGGGTGGGCCCTGAGGTGCTGGCGTGGTGTGCCTTGTTGTGGGAGGAGGTTCCAGTTCCTGGCTCCATGCCTTCAGTCACTGGGCACGACCCAATGCACTGGCTTGGTGTGCCTGGTTGTGGGAGAGAGGTCTGGTCCCCTTCTCCATGCCTCGGGTCCCCGAGCAGGCCCCAAGGTGCTGGTATGGTATGCCTGATTATGGGAGGAGGGTCCAGTCCCCTGCTCCATGCCTCGGGTCACTGGGTGGGACCCAAGGTGCTGGCCTGGTGTGCCTGGTTGTGGGAGGGGGGTCCAGTCCCCTTCTCTGTGCCTCTGGTCCCCGGGCTGGCCCCAAGGCACTGGCGCAGTTTGCCTGGAAGTGGGAGTGGGGTTGGTCCCCGGATTCAAGCCCTTGGTTCCCAGGCAGGCCCCAAGGTGCTGGTGGTGTGCCTGGGCTGGAACTAATTTTTTGTCTTTTGCTTCTAACATGGGGGAACTTCCTGTGGGAACCAGTACTTGAGCTGTGTGGTTGTTTCAATTGCTACTTTGCTGCTGTTTCCCTAGGGAAGTCTTTTGTGCAGCTCAGGGTTTAATGGTTGATCTTATAGGAACTTCTGGCTCTCCAGAGACCCGATGGATCTGTGTTGTGTGGAATCTCTGATCTGGGCCTGAGTTTTTTCATCAAACTGCCCCCCATGCAATTCTGCATTCCTGACCAGTCTCCTCTGAGTGGTCCTGTGATGACTGGGGGGCAGGTCGGCTGTCCTTGCTGTGTCCCAGTGTTCTCCTGGTGTACCCATCTTGCCCACCGCCCATGCTCCAAACACTTCCCATGAGAAGTGCCCTGCACTGGTCCCTTGTGATGACTCACAAGCCTCTGAATGGCTCCCTTTTTTCAGTTGTTCTGGCTCCTTGCTCCTGCGTGGGTCCATGGGAAACCTATTAGTGGTCTTGCTGTCCTGGGGGCTGCCAAGGCCCTCTTCTCCCTGCTGCCTCTAAGTAACTCCTTCTGAAAGGCACAGCTGCGGCGTCTGCCAGCTCCTGCTCCATCACTCATCAGCTCCAGACTTAAAGCAGCCTTGGCCCAAAATGCTCAGAGCAGTTTTTCTCTTTCTCTCATTGTGGTTTCTTCCACCTTCATGAACTCCATAGGTCTCTCCTCCTCTTCCCCTGAGCTCCAGCGGCCCCAGCTTGGCTGATGTTACATTTTTATAGTTCTGAATTTGGTTGATTTGTGGGAGAGAGTGATGCTGGGAACTGTCTATTCCGCCATCTTGACCGGAACTATGCATACATTCAAACAACACACTGTACCTTACAAATATGTACAAGTAAATGTTAAAATTTTTTTAAAAAGAAAATGTGGAATTTCAAAAAAAAAAAAAAAAACCAACTAATCAAACTGACAAATACATTTGTCAAAACTAAACAAATCAATATGTACAGACTAAAATCCATCAAAGAATACCTCGATAAAACTATATTTTAAAAGGTCCCACTGCAAATATGATCTTTTTTAAAAAAGAGGGAAAATACTATTAATTATATTCTACTCCAAGTATCCTATCTGTTTAATTTTACAAATCATTAGGTTAAATGCGGTTGTTTCTTGCTTGAACAGAGACATTTTTCAAATTTGTTAACCAGGTAGAAATTGATGCCAAATTCTCTATGAATGAAAAATTGGACAAACCATTAGATTGAATTAGCTTGGTAGAAAGAGCTAAGATCCTTGGCTGGACATTGAACAGATCCCTCCCTCCAAGTTTCAAACATTTTAAGGGCATAATTCAAATTATGTCTTCAAAATCTCTTCAAAATCAAGACCTATGTTGAAATATTTCTCCAAATTTTTAAAAACATATCAAATGGAATATTTACTCTTTAACAATAGTAACAGCAATATCAACATTGTTATAATCTTGATGCACTGTACCAACCATTTGAGTTTTAAGAGATACATTTTCAATGATCCCATTCATAACATTTGTGTTCTAAAATCAACCATTCCAGGAATGCTTTATTTTTCTTTTTGTTGGCTTCTTTTTCAATAATATCTCTTGAATTTATAAAAATAAGAGCAAAGCAATTAGAAGGCATAAACACATTCCTTAAATGATTTATTTCCTCTTTACTATTTAACCAGCAGCCAAGGTATCTAGATATTCTGATCTATTTAAAAATAATATAAAGTAAAAATCGAGGTAGTAGAAATCATATCTTAATGAACTATTAACTCTCATCCTCATTCACCTTTACTTTCTTTATTCTCTTCCTACTCTCTTTGGAATTTTCCATTTCTGGCATACGCCCTATACACAAAATACCAGATCTATGGATCTCCACTTAAAACGTAAAAGGATAGCTTATTGCTTAGTAATGGTTGATAGACCCCAATCAAGAGATATAAATACACTCATTAAAAAGAGCTGCTAATATTTTGTACCACTTTAACAAACAAAAAAGTCAAATATATAAATACATGTAACATCTGGTATTAAATTTTATTTTATTTTTAAAATTTTGCTGAAAAAGGAAGAGGGGAAGAACAGGAAGAGGAAAATAAAGATGATAAAGTAACAGCTCAGATGGAAGATTCATAACCTAGTGCCTGGAAAATATTAAGTGCTCAATAAATATTTGTTGAATAAATGAATAAATAAATACATGAGTGAACAAGCCTGATTTCATGATCATTTCGTTATCTATCTCCACTTTAGTTTACTAACCTCACATCCATATTATGTCTTACTAGATCTTGAGCAGCAAAAGGTAAAGTTTGGGGATCCTCCAAATGTCTAAGGAATATACTATGATCAATTAAAGCAATGTTAATGTATATAAGGAACAGAAAATGAGTTCACATAACAAAAAAGTATGATTGGTTAGATGCCAGAGTGCAGTGTTATAACACCAAGGTCAAGGGTTTAGATCCCCATGCTGGCCAGTCAAAAAAAAAAAAAAAAAAAAAAAAAAAAAAAAAAACCCAGAAAAAAAGGTATGAGATCAAGGTCAATACTGCTTACTTCAAAATAAAATAAAATTCTAGTGTTGCTATAGGGTCCATTGTGAGAAGTGCTACCATTTTAAACATAAAAAGTTTTATGTGTAACATTTACAGAGCAACCTACATGAATCTGTGGAATGTCTAAGCTACAAAATATAGAAACTGATTATATTTTCACATATATTAAAATAAACAGGCAAGCAGATGAGTGTACCTTGGTAAATATATTTTGTGGATATATTTAAGCAAATTACTGTAATAAAGAAGTAAAAATTATAATTAATTTATCCAGTAACAGAAACTGGTATTTTTGAAGTACTTAAATGATTTAAGACATTTCCTCTCTTAAAATAATGTAAACTTTTCTCTGAAATTATATTAATACTATATTCTTAGCAAGTCCTTTTCTTTACCTAGCAGAAAGATAATATTTGGCTCACTCAGTCCTGTCTAAATTACCACCTATTTTGACTTATAATGTGATACAACAAATGTGATAGAACTACGTTTGAATTTCATTATGGACCCCAAGCATTTGGATGTTTGCTCACCTCGGACTTTAAAATACTTCACATGGTCTGCCACAGCCTCTGTAACACTTTCATCTGGGCAGATTTTCACTCCATTGGGAAACATAATAGATCGTCGCCTTCTGAGTAACCACTGTCTCTTAGTTTCTCTGTGGTCCAGAGGCTGTTTCTTTTTGGTAGACAGAGAAGAGTCTGTAGATTCTTCAGGTAGGAGAAAAGAAACTGCACTCTTAGGTTCTTGGATCTCCTCTAAAGGTAAGTAGGTTTGTGCTACAGAGTGAAAACATAATCAAGGCTTCTGATGATGAATGAAGATACAGTACAAAAAGTAACAAATAAAGAAAACTGACACTTGTGCCACATTTGGATTTTGAAGCCAATGCTCAGATTATAGACAGGCATGCATATCTAAGGAACAGAGGAGTGAAGCATTCAGTCTTTTTCACATTTAATTCCCACTCCTTTAATTCAAGATTGTTATTGAAACCAAATATACATCCAATTTCAACACAGGAAATAAGGGAAATAAGGTTTGAACCATGAATTACTAATGATAAGGGAAAACCAAAATAATTGGAGATATTTTTTAACAGTTTAAATGAAGCAATATCAGAGATTAATAATCTTTGACTCAATTTCTTACAGCAATCACATCAAATAATGCCATTTTTGAAGAGAATATAATACAGATACATAGAAACATGAGAAAAAACATAGATTTTTAAATACCTGTTAATGATGAAAGGTTTCCTTCTATCAGGACAAATATCAAAATACCCAGAGAAATCTTCTCAAAAAAAGAAAACATAATCATTTGGGCCAAAACCAAAGAAATGAGGAGAGGGCAAAATCCTTAACTGAGCATCAAAGCCTTGAAACTTCCAATACCAAGTTGATGCAGGAAAAGTCTAACATTTAAGTTTATGTTTGAGAATAGACAACCACTCTAAAACCATTATAAATTAGCATAAATAAAAACGGTGTCCTTTCAAAGTAGCTCTCACTTCTTTTCTGAAATAACCAGCATGCTATAGAAGCGGGAGAGATAAGCTAATTAGAACAGATGGGGAGAGACAATTTCTTTATTCTAATCTATCTAGCTAAGCTCTTTACTAACACTCTCCTTGCCTTTAACAAGCAGTCCATTTAAGAACAATATGTTTCACGTATAATTCGCCGATTTTTCCAAGTTTTCTGAATCTTTTTGTCAAACCTGACAGATTCACATTTTCTCTGGGTTCTCCTAGGGCCCAGGATGTATAAGCATAAAATGCCCAGACTGACTATACCTACCAACCTCAGTAACACAGAACAACATACAAAATTAGTTTTTGTAATAAAGCTACCATCCTGTAAATTTCCCTCCTTGACAGAAAATTTGAAAATCTTTCACTATAACCACTTTGTCTCCTTCCTTATTTAAAAAATGATAGAAATAGAAGAGCAAACTCATGGTAGAGCTGTTATGAAGATTAAATTAACTAATTAGCTAATTTAATCCTCACAACATTGCTTAAAATAGTGCCTGGGACATACTGAGCATGAAAAATAAATTACAACTATGTGATGATAAATTTATTACTTAATTTGCTATCAAATGGAAGGCCTAATGTGTCTTTATCTACATAAGAAACTCAACCAAGAAAGGATTTCCTCTACCACAATGGGATCAGATGAAATTCTTTGTATTAGGTCAGTTGTTTTCATCAAATAAACCTAGTAGAAAGCAGTTAAGTTAGTCGAAATCCCTGTAGAAGTAAGGATTTACTATCAAATAGCAAGAAAATTACGTTTTATTTGATGTATCTCTGGGGAAGTTCTCTGAAAAAAAGAAATGTTTTGTGAAGATCTAAACATTTCTCTTCAGAATCCTTAATTGTTAGCTAAATTATCTTCAATACTGTCTTATCCTTTAGGAAAAGCTTATCAAACATGTTTTTTAATACAGCCTCAAATAAATAACATTTTCAGCCCTTATGAAAGCTAACAAATCTAAATGACCGTTAAAAAAATGTGCATAGTTGCATTTGCAAAATATCATTGTTTATAAGAAATTTATTTGCCAAACTTTATTGTAAGAGTGTGAGAAAAAAGCTGAAAATTTTATTAGCTAAGCCAAATTTAAAGTCTTAAAATCTTCATGTTGACAATTCAGAACAAAGGAGAACTTTTAGGTAAGAAATATTAGTTGGAAATTATTTGTAAATGGCCTAGTCCAAAGAGCTGAAAAATCTGAGAATCACAGTAATCTGGAAACATTTCTGTACTTAGATTGAGAAAACTAATACTGGTTTTACCACTTTATTTTTGATTTTGGAAAATCACCTAAGCTCTTTGCACTGGTTTATTCACCAAAGAAATTAGGTATGATAATCTCTGCCTATACCGCAAGGTTGTCAATGAGAATTAATATGAAAATTCTTTGAAACTAATGCATTGTGTATTCGTTGCCTTCTTATCACAAGTGTTCATAAAGTCTAGAGAGGTTTCAAGCTTTGGAATTCTCTTTTGTTGAAGCTCCAGAATGGAATAAATTTTCCCTACATTACATTACTTAATAATGTACTTAAGATAATTTACTTAAGAATTTCAGAAACATTTATTATATTATGTTCTATAAAATACAGTTTGTAAAATTGCAGAAACCTATGCTATTTTTTTTAAAAAACAGAAGTATGAAAACTTCAGCTGGATTAATTTGTTTCAAAATAGATACATCATTCTATAAGTTCATTTTAACTTGACATTGATGTAATTGTAACTTTTAACTGGAGCATTCTTAGAATAACTGTATCTACGATAAAAAGCAGAGGTGAAGACTGCCATAGGAACCCAAAAGCAAGATTAACTCCAACTGGAAAAAGTGGAGAGGGTTTATTTAAAAAGATAACATTTCAGCTGGGCCTTGAATGGCCTGGCTATTATTTCAGCAGGCAGAGGTGGAGGTGTTTAGTAGGAGGGATTAATGGTTAGGAAAGAAATTCTTGGTCATGATCAATAAGGTGAAAAAGTATACTGTTTATACAGAAAATAGAATGATATTTGCTGGAGAAAGATAGGAGCCTATGATAAATAGGTTGGGAATGAAGACCAAAAAGGTTAATTGAGATTTTGGAACACCCTGAAAGTCTTACCAAGCATTCTGGATTTTTACCTATGGATGAGAGAGATTATCTCTCTAATGTTTAATTTACGAAGAAAAATATTCCTTGAGTTTTTTTAAATAGATTCATTTTAGGAAATATTTCAAAATCTCATATGGTTCTCTTTGAACCTTGTTATGCTTCAAGAAATGCCTCAAAGTCATAAACATATGACAAACTAAATATAACACTCTGTGCTTTAGAGATAACAAGTACCAGATTCCTTCATCCATACTTAATTCCAAACCGAAAGATCATTTATTCAATCAACAAAATTTTCTGAGAGTTTACTATACGCTACTAACGTGTTAAATACAGGAAATGCAAAATATTTCCAGTCTTTGAGGAGCTTACAGTCTAAAGAGAAAAATGTATATATAAATAATGTTATAAAAGTGACTAGAGAAGTATATACAAATTGTTATGGGGAAGGAGGAGAAGGAATGAATTATTCTGTTTGAGTAGGTGTAGGGGTGGTGACATTCGAGTTAAATTTTTAAGAAAAAGTCCATAAGAAGTAGTGAAAGGGAGTTCCAGTAAAAGAGAATAGCATGTATAAAGCCTGCAGCTGTGGAGGTACAATGTCACAATGCCTATTCAACACAACCATAGTCTTGTGTTTAGAATGACATTCACACTCATGTGACAACAGTCCATAAACTGGCTCCAGGATTCCATTGTAGAAGAAAACAGCACAGGAAACAGTGTTATCATAATAATTTCAGGTAAAGTATTTCATCTGGAGTCTTTATAGGAGTCCTGACTCTGATTTCTCTAGCCCCCAAAAGAGACACACTCAGCTGTAACAGAAGAGACCATCTGGGAGGGTGCAGGCCACAACAGCAGAAGGAACCTCACACACACAGAGCCTGTAACCATGTCTTTTAACAGTCCATGGGCAATCTTCCCAAATTTCCACAAGGACAAGCTCAGTTACAAGAGAGTACAGAGGGAAGTACTTAAAGCATGAATGAATAATTTTATATGACTAAAAAGTAGGGAATAATGGAAAGGTGAGGACAGAATATAGGCTGGAACAAGATTAGGACAGGCTCTATACAAGGCTAGACCTAAGAAGCTGACTTTAATAGGTATTAACTTTTTCTAATTTTGTCCTAGTTAAGTGATTGGAAATGACTTTAAAACAAACAAAAAACTTCCTTTTTTTTAAATCTCAAGAGTTGTGAGTTAAAAAAAAAAGTATTATATTCTCCAGGAAGGCTTTCTCTGTCCACTAACAACTCTCTCACTAACACACACACACACACACACACACACACACACACTCCCTCCCTCCCTCCGGGCTGAGCTCCCTCCTGTGTTCAAAAAAAAAAAACCTCTATGATTCTTCTTACCAAAGAATATTAAGAATGTTCACATCTTTAAAAGACTCAGGAGTAAGAGCCATTGTTCATTTTTTGTGCCTAGCAAAATTCCTGCTAGTAATAGATGCTAAAAAAAAATTTCCCTGAACTGAAATGGCATTCAAGTAAACTATATGCTTGTTAAAACAGAAAGAAAAATTAATTAAGCACCAGCTGTATAATATGCACGAGGCATCATATAATTGAAAATTTATTTCTAACTATGGCTTATGTTTCTTAAGAAAGAACTTACGCCTCAATTTAATGAATTGGAAATTTGTTTAATATAAAATGTTGATATCCTCAAAGCATTATTTTCACATGAATTCAGGAAAATGAATTTTAAACAATCTTCAAAACATGATAAAGGAAGGATAGTGTATCTTTGAAAAACATACAAACAAAAAAGTTAAGAAATCACAAGATATCTTTTGCTTTCCCAAAATTAGAAGTACAAAACAATTAATAGTCACCTAAAAGTATCTCTCAAATACGCACAAATTGGGAATGAAATACATTATAACCATCTTTATATGAAATCTCCAAAACACGAATATCTTTAATGATATAAAGATGGTGACAAGATTAACAAAAGCTAAGGACACTGAAGCTTAACAGAAAATTTCAATTCACACGATTTTAATATAAAAGGTTCAGACTTTTTAGCTTTATCTTAAGTTACCTTCGCTTCACTGCTTTACTTACGTTACACGATGTAAATCCAAAAGATGCTTAAAACAGAAGATTAAAATAATATTCTTAAAAAACATTTTTCTTATCTGAGAAAACACAACATAATCATGTCTCCTTCAAAATATTACTGATAACATTAGAAGGTTCTAAAGTGTTTAATCGTATATACCACCATAATCACATGAATTCAGTAGAACTGATACCTGAATATTTAATTAAAAAATTAAGCTCCATAGGGCCATGGGTTTCTTAAAAAAACATAATTTAAAAATATAAAAGCAATGAGAGCAATCTGGCTTTGCAGATGAATACTGGGTAAACTGAGCTTTATAATTATATATTTAGTTGTAACAAGTAATAAATAGAACTTTGAGGGTTTTCTTTTTGTTACATTTATGAGAACACCAATTGCATCTTCTGTACTTATAAAAACTGTGTACATACATTCTGGGATAATGTAGGAGTAAATATTTATATTGGTATACCTCAAATAAAATTGAACTACATATATAATTTTTAAAAACCTACATTGAACAGCTAAATTTTTAGTTCAAAATTTTACCCAGAACAAATGAACTAAATTCTCAAATCCCCACATATGACATCAAAAGAAATGGAAAAAAAACAATTAGAGTATAGTAATTGCATTTAGCAATTGAGAATAAGCTGCGCTTTGAAAGAGTGAGTTTTTAATCATCTTCCTAACATTATGAATGTCTTTTTTTACAACATACAGAAGGGATGCCGTAAATGGCATTTTCTGAAGCCTTGATATTAAATTCTTAAAAAAAAAATACACAGTATTCATACTGCATGCTTGAGCTGCAAAGAAGAGAATTACAATATAATATGACTTGTCAACAAATTTGACAAGCACTAGGGCTGGCACCAGGGAGAACCTAACTCCCTCAACACCCAGTCATGTGGAAGTACAGATCACATAGTTTTATTATCTACAAAAACATTCCCACATTACATATACTATTGCATAATCCAAGCATATTTACTCAGAAAAATATCAAATATTTATGAAATTTTAATTTCTAATAAGTTTATCTACATCATCTCCACTCCCACTGCATCTATGAGATTCCAACAATTCTAATAATATATCTTATATATTTTAAATAATGTTCAATGACTTATAAAACTACTGCAAGTTATTTTCTTCTCTTTGAGCTGGTTAACACAAATGCTGGTAAGAGGCTTTCCAGTAATCTTAGAGAATATCTGTGTCATGTTTGTACAGATTAACTAGCTATTGCTGCCCTTCTGTTGCTGTAAATGAAGTTTCAAAATGAGCTCTCGAATATCTTCCCGTTTGGTCTTTATTACATGACGAGGAAACCATTTCTCCAAATGAATTGGAAGTTCAAAGTTAACAATAGGATCCTAAAGAGAGAAAAGAAAGAATGCAATTATTTTAGGAGCATAATTTCAAATTTGCTTTAATTTCACTTTTATAAGAAATGAGAAACTGTTAACTTTTAAAAATAACAGCTTTATTGAGATATAATTCGCATACCATACAATTCACCTGAAGTATATAATTCAATGGTTTTTAGTATATTCAGAGTTGTATAACCATAACCGCAATCAATTTTAAAACATTTTCATTAAATTTCTAACTTACAAACATCAAAATTAAATACCACATGTTCTGCCTCAAGGCATATTTAAGTGAATTACCACAAACAAATGGTAAATAGAGAACGATTCAGCATAATGTAGAAGTCAATTTGGTTTGAACACAATTTTTCCCAACATATTAATATTTTGAAACTATTAAAACAAAAAGAAAACCTTAGCAGTAAATGATGAATACCAGATTTTTTAAAAAATGGAAAATCCTGCAAAGGTGCCTTCTTTTAGTGCAGGAAATAGCTGATTTTTAATGGCTTCAAGAGCCACTACATTTTCCAAAGACATTTCCCCCATGTTTAAAAAAAAAAATACTGTTTAAGAAGGCTACCCTTAGATTATATTAATGAATTTGATGAAACTATTAGAAACCAGACGTAAGAAGGACTTACATCTTGAAGAAGTAACTAAGAGCCCCAAGGTATAAGGCTGAAAGGATGGACTGTGATTCCAGGAGCAAATGCCAATGGAGATTTACTGCTAATATTAGAATTAATTAATATTAGAATTACTGTTGTTTTTATTAGCATTTAGTTACAAAGTTCCATAGGTTTTGAGTGGTCTGTTCCAAGCCTATTTTTTAAACCTAAGCTATGTTATATTAGTGCACAAATTTGTAAAACACAAGGTTTAGATTTTTGAGTTTTTTCCCCCAGGAATCTTATATAGTCCTTCACCCTATATTAGAAGTATATTCTATTGACTGAGGCTGTAAATTATGTGACAGACTTAGAATATGAAAGAATATGTAATGTAAAAAGGCTCTCTCTTCTAACACAAAACCAAATCTATTAGGAAGGAGTATTAGAGACCAGAATTATCACCTATGATGAAGTTCCAGTGTGGGATAAAAAAAATGGGGAAAAAACCAACACAACAGATAATTTATGGTTTCCATAATGTGAACCATCTCTTACTATATATTATCATTCTTCCCTGATATTAAAGACACTGAAGATTATAACTGCATACTATAACCCTCATGCTTTGAATGTACCTTTAAGCATTTTCCAAGCAGGGTCCTAGTCAAAAACACTCTGCTCCCATAGCCATCTTCATAAATAATAATAGTAATGACTGAAGTAATGAGCTGACAGTTCAAAAGACTGATGGTCCTGCTATTTAAAATTTAATATTGCTACAGTTCCTATAGAGTCTCTGAGAGCTAGAAAATAATAGTCATATTTGTAATTGTACTCCTCCAGCTATGGTTTTCTGAACTTCTTGAATAAATGGGTCTTTCAGTTTTGGAAAATTCTCTTTAAATATTGTGTCTGCCCTATTCTCTCTTTCTCTCCATGTATTTCTCTTATGCCCTTGTTCTCTTCTATACATTATTTTTTTCCTCTGAGCTATAGTTGGATACTTTCTATCGTCCTTTCTTTAAATTCACTAATCCTGTCATCTGTTGTGTCTGGTCTGCTATTAAAATCTATCCAATAAGTTCCTATTTTCAGGTATATCACTATGCATTTTCAGCTCTGGAGGTCTAATTAATTTTTTTCATATATTCCATCTCTTCATCCATTTTTTTTTATCTTTAGTCCTATTTTCTCTAACATATTAACTAAATCATTGTCCAGTTCTTACGTGCTATCTCTGGTATCTGGATCATCTGTGGTTCTCTTTATTTATTTTTTTCTTGATTACCTGTAACCTTTTCTTGCCTCTTTGCTTGCCCAGTAATTTGTGATTGTATATTGGTTATTATAAATAAAAAACTTATTTTTATTTTCACATACCTTGAAGAAGCTTTCCACATACTGTAATAAATATACTCCACAATCACTGCTATTATCCTGTTTAGGAACTTTAGGGCATAGGTCCACCATGTTTGTTTTGCTGAATTCACGGTGAGTTTTTCTTTTAACTTCCCACTCTACCTCTAGATACCTGAAATCATCAATAAGTAGATTGACTCAAGTAGAACCTCTTTATCACTATGTAACACTTTCACAAAGACAAAAAAAGTTTGTTGCCAGATGTGTTGTCTCAGGTCAAATTTCCAAAGACCAATCTTAACAGTGCAAACTATATTTTGTGAGCCTTCACAGTACTACTTTTTTTTTTAAAAAAAAAAGGTAATTTTCAAACTAAAAGCTAGGCTTTTCCCAACAATTCAATGTTTATAACACAAATACATGAAGTTACTTGTATTACAAAGTAAACTAACAAATGATTTAAAAGGCTTTTTGCTACTTTTTTCCAGGCCCTATTGTAAAATTACAAAATTTCACACACACATACACATGTAATGATACAAATGTGAAAGAGTTCTTATTTTTATCTAAAGTGGTAATTCTGATAATCACTCATATTTGCAATGCTCCTTTGCAAAATTATGAATACAGTAATTCATATATTTTTGGTTTTTGTTCAATTATGAATAAAAATTCTTAAGAAATACTAAAGAAATATTAATATTTGAATATTACACATAAGAGGATACTTATTGATTATATTTGCAGGCCTTATTTACATACATAATAAAATATAATTCCTGATATAGTCTTTTCAGTAATCCTTAAGGCAGCTTCAAAATTACTGAGATTTACTGAGAACACCAAGGTCCAGGGTTCAATCCCTGTACCTGCCAGCCATCAAAAAAAAAAAAAAAAATACTGAGATTTCAGATAACAAACTGAATGGTAAAAGCGTCATTACTAGGCTGACCAATGGGTACACAATTACAATTAGATATGAGTAATAAGTTCTGATGTTCTATTGCACAGTAAGGTGACTTTGGTTAACAGTTAAGTTTTGTATATTACACAATAGCTAAAGGAGAGGCTTTTGAATGTTTTTGCCACAGAGAAATGATAAATGCATGAGGTGACTGGTACATTAACCACACTGACCTGAGTATTATACAACATATGATGTATCAAAATATCAGATTGTACCCCATCAGTATGTACAATTACAATGTGTAAGTTAAATTTTTTAAAAAATAAATAAATATAAAAGAATTTTACCTGTATGAAAAAAAAATTGTCATTACTTACTCTCGTAAATTCTGAACTGTGTTTTGTATAGAAGCAGCTTTCAAGGAGTCTAATATGAGAATGCATGGTCTACGAAAAGCAAAGGAAGAAGTCAAGTTATACATACTTGTATACAAAGTATACCTAAATATCTAGAAAAAAACATTATTATTATTATAGCACATACCTACCTTTTACACATTTTCTTTGGTACTGACATCTTCATCTCGGTACTCTGAAATAGCACAAATTTTTATGACTTTGCAATTAAAGCTACCTTGAATAAATTAATATACAGTTACTCCTTTAAAATGTTTCAAACAGTTTTGGAATTAAAATTTCATCATCTAATATGAGCTAACTTCATTTTTCAAAACTTCATTAATTAATTTTCTTATAGTGATAAAACAGTAGTTTATACACTTTTACATGTTCCCTCAATTAGTTATAGCACTTCAACCTGGACTAAAAAACAATCTGGAACTTTAATTACTTTTATTCAAAGTCATCATCCTAAACAAAGCTAAACAAGTTAATTTAACCTGTTTTTACATATATTCTCAACCTCAATTTACGATGTCAGTAGAAACACATTTCTTCCCTTTAAGCATTAAAAGCAGAGTATTAATATGTCTTATGGGAAAAGGAATGGGGAATTTTCTTTGTTTTGTTCATAATTTTGAGAAAAAACAGATCAAACAAACAGATTTCCTTAATGCAAACCTTCTCAGTACGTTTGTTATTCTAATACACTCAGTGAATCTCTATGAGAGAAACAGTATACAAGGTTTGCCCAACTTAACTTACCTTAGAATCAACCATAAACTGCATCTGAGAACTAGTATTCCAAGGAATTCAATTTGAGAAATGTGGCTCTAGAAGCAAGAAGGAACTCTCCTAACCAGCCACAGTGACAGCCAAAACACAAAATACCTTCTCCCTCTGCCCACTCTGTACCAGTGATAGTAAAGACAAGCACCTATGCCAGGAAGGATGTACATACAAAAAGTTCACTAGACAGCTATCTTAATCAATCAGTACACAAATCTAGACTCTGCATCATTGACACTGAGTCTACTTTTTTTTTTTTTTTTTTTTTTTTTTTTTTT